>NC_043766.1:39576130-39768967 GCF_902148845.1 Salarias fasciatus
TGTTATCATCTCTTAGCATTGGAACTTATTGTTAGCTATTAGCATAGAAAGCTTCTGCATGTGTGGCGTGCTTCCAGGTCCGGTCTACGGCGAGAAGAGCTCCAAGTCCCCGTCCCTGTCCAGCTGGGCCGACCCGGTCCTGCTCCAGACCCAGGT
The DNA here is from genome assembly GCF_902148845.1 of Salarias fasciatus. Taxonomy (NCBI): domain Eukaryota; kingdom Metazoa; phylum Chordata; class Actinopteri; order Blenniiformes; family Blenniidae; genus Salarias; species Salarias fasciatus. The sequence continues at coordinate 39,576,287 of NC_043766.1, forward strand.
CCAGCTCAGCGCCGCTGAAGGTCAGCCCTCGGCCCGGCCTCATGAGTCTCTGGAGGACCTTCCCGGTCTCTTCTGCTCCGCATGCCGGTGTTTCGCGTTAACTGGTGCCCGTGTTAACTGGTGCCCAATAGACTGAAAAGTGTTTTTTGAACTATGAAATAACAAGTTACTCTGAAGTCAGACCAGGTCCAGATCACAGATCAGGGGTCGGCAGCTTGATTTGGCGTTGAGCCAATTCTTTGGACCGATCCCCGTTGGTCGGTGGCTATCAGCTAGGCTAACAGCTGACTGAGGCTCCGCTAGCAGCAGCTACTTTTACAGAGCGTCCCTGAAGGCAGCAGGAGCTGCCGGGCTCAGGTTGTTCACTGACGCGGAGGGTTTCAGGTGTTCCACAGGTAAAGCAGGAGGTTAGTGGGCGGAGCTACTGCCTCCGCTCGCCGCCATCGCTGTTGTTGTGTACTTGGCATCTGAAAAGCTGCATTACTGCCACCTAGAGGACGTATTGTGGAAATGAATTACCAGAAGAACCGTTCGTTCCACTGTGTGCTGTTTGTCCTGTGGCGCCCCCTGCTGGGCGCTCTGTGAACCCTCTGGTAACTGGCAGAGGAGCTGCACATTTCAACTCTCCGTAAGGGTTGAGGCGGTTTCAACTGCTTTTCAAGTGTTTTTCAGGGTTTCTGTGTTTTCAGCTTTAGCTTTAAGAAGACATTTTAAGGCCCTGCGACAGACTGGCGACCTGTCCAGGGTGACCCCGCCTTCGCCCACAGCAGCCGGGATCGGCTCCAGCCACCCGCGACCCCGAAGGGGATAAAGCGGCAGAAAATGAATGAATGAATGAATGAATGAAAGAAATTTTAAGGGTTTTTTTAGAGGGTTTTTTTTTTTTAAAGGTTTTTCTGTTTCCAGCTTTATGTCAAATATTTTTTTTTTTTAGAAGTTCTTTATAGAGGGTTTTTTTCGTTTGTTTAAGGGTTTTTGTGTTTTCAGCTTAATCCATAATTTTGTCTCCAGGGTTTCTTTAGGCTATTTTTAAAAGAGTTTTTCAGGATTTTACTTTGTCCTTTTAACTTCTTTTTAAGGGTTTTTGTTCTGTTTTTTAAGGGTTTTTGTGTTTTCAGCTTCATGTCTCATATTTTTGAAGGGTTTTTTTAGAGGTTATTTTTAAAGGGTTCTTAAAGCATTTTTTTCATTGTGATTTTTAATGGTTTTTTTTTTTAAAGTTTTTTTTAGGTGATTTTAATGTTTTTTTTAAGGGTTCTTGTGTTTCCAGCTTTATGTCTCATATTTTTTAAGGGGTTTTTTAGAAGTTCTTTATAAAGGTTGTTTTTTGTTTGTTTAAGGGTTTTTGTGTTTCCAGCCTTATGTCTCATTTTTTTAAAGGGTTTTTTTAGAGGTTATTTTTAAAGGGTTTTTAAAGCATTTTTTTCGGGGTGATTTTGAACGGTTTCTTTAAGGTTTTTTTTTTTAGGTGATTTTAATGTTTAAGGGTTTTTGTGGTTTCAGCTTCAACTTTAAAAGCTTTTTTAAGGGTTGTTTTAATGTTTTTTTTTTTAAGGGTTTTTGTTGCTAGCTAACGCTAACACTGTCCTTGCTAGCAGAGTCGGAGTGCGCCTGGAGCGACGGGGAATTGAACCGGCGGCGCCGCACGTTCTGCAGCAAGGTGGAAGGTTACGGCTCCATCTGCAGCTGCCGAGACCCCGCCCCCATCCACTTCTCCCCAGAACCAGTGAGTATGCTAATGCTAATACTAACGGCTAGCATCAGACCCCCTCCCCCATCCACTTCTCCAGTAAATATGCTAATGTTAATAGCAAGGGGCTAACAGGCAAAACAGTTAAGAGCCAAAAAGTAAATGAGTTAACAGGGTAGCATTAGGCTAATAATTAATCATGCTAGCCCAGGTGGAACCCTTTCCCACCGCCATGAGTTAGCGGGTTGGAGCGGGTTTGTTGGCCAGTGTGTTAAAAAGAGGCTTAGTAGCAGGTAAACAAGCTAGCCACGTGTGGTTAGCATGACGCTAACGCTATGCTATCTCCCTCCAGCTTCAGAACAACAACGTGTTCGATGTTCCCGTCGCCGTCATCGCGGGAAACCGGCCCAACTACCTGTACAGGTAAGCTCGTGTCATAGCTAACGCACTAAGCTAGCATGCTAACGGCTAACTGCCCCCAGGATGCTGCGCTCGCTGCTGTCGGCTAACGGTGTCAACCCCAACATGATCACCGTCTTCATCGACGGCTACTACGAGGTAAGGCTGACACGATAGCGGCTAACACTAGTGTGTTAGGCGAGGCTAACTGGCCCCGCCCCCCCGCAGGAGCCCATGGACGTGGTGGAGCTGTTCGGGCTGCGCGGCGTTCAGCACACGCCCATTAGCATCAAGAACGCCCGCGTCTCCCAGGTGACGCGCTAGCACGATAGCATGATGCTAACCTGACCATTTAGCTAGCCCGCTAACTTGTGTTTCTCCCCACTTTAGCATTACAAGGCTAGCCTGACCGCGACCTTCAACCTCCATCCGGTGAGTTTCCCATCATGTTCTCTGTGACCTCTGACCTCGTAGCTGCTAGCATTTAAAAATGAGCTAATTAGCATTTAGAAATAAGCCAATTAGCCAATGCCACATATTTAGCAGTAAGCCCTAATAGTAGCTATTAGCAATTAGCATTAGCCTTTAACCACTATTAGCATTTTATGTTAGCATTTAGCCACCAAGTACTAGCATATCACTAAGTATTAGCAATAACTGTTGGCCTTTAGCATTCAGCGTTAACCATTAGAGTTAAGATAATAGTAAGTAAAAGCTAGCATACTTTCTTAAGCTTTTAGCCGTTAGTGGTAAGCTTTTCAGTTAGCCTGTAGCAGCTAGCTTTCAGCCTTTTAGCTGTTAGCTTTAGCCGCTAGCTCACGTCTCGTCTGCGGTTTCAGGATGCTAACTACGCCATCGTGCTGGAGGAGGACCTTGATGTCTCCGTCGACTTCTTCAGGTGTGCCGACCTCGCTAGCGCGCTAGCCCGCGCTAGCTGCCGGGATGCTAAAGGCGCCGTGTCTCCTCCTCGCTAGCTTCCTGAGCCAGACCATCCGCCTGCTGGACGAGGACGACAGCCTGTACTGCATCTCCGCCTGGAACGACCAGGTAGCTAGCCGCGTCATGCTAACGCTAACTGGCAGCAGCACTAGTGTTGCAGGGCTACGAGCTGTTAGCATGTTTAGCTAATGCTAGCTGTGTACCAGGGCTATGAGCTGCTAGCATGTTTAGCTAATGCTAGCTTGTTGCAGGGCTATGAGTTGCTAGCATGTTTGGCTAATGCTAGCTTGTTGCAGGGCTACGAGCTGCTAGCAGAGCTAATACTGACACTAGCTGGTTGCAGGGCTACGAGCTGCTGGCAGAGCTAATGCAAACGCTAGCTTGTTGCAGGGCTACGAGGTGCTAGCAGAGCTAATGCTAATGCTAGCTGGTTGCAGGGCTATGAGCTGCTAGCAGACCTAATGCTAACTGGTTGCAGGGCTACGAGCTGCTAGCAGAGCTAATGCTAACGCTAGCTGGTTGCAGGGCTACGAGCACACGGCGGATGACCCGGCGCTGCTCTACCGGCTGGAGAACATGCCGGGCCTCGGCTGGGTTCTCAAGAGGAGCCTGTACAAAGATGAGCTGGAGCCAAGATGGCCGACGCCCGAGAAGGTACGCTGCAGTCTGCTCAGCTAGCACGGATGCTAACAGGGATGCTGACAGGTGACATAATGCTAATGTGGATGCTAACATGATACATTCATGCAAATGGTGATGCTAACATGTTATCTAGTTGCTAATGGGGATCATAGCAGGTTACATAGATGCTAATGCTAATTTCTAGCAAATATGTTACACTTTTAAAAGAACCGATGGGGTCGATCGTTGGTGTAACAGTTTTATTTTCCCTGAAACAACAGTAATAAAATGTAACAGTGACGCTTCTGTTGCAGCGCAGGCTTCTCTAAACACAGCTCCACCTACTGGCCAGTTCCTGTAACTACTTCAAATTGAACCACACATTTTTGAAAAGAAAAGAATATGTCCTTGTCGCCCTGTTTGCATTAGTCAAGGTGAAGAAAGTGGACTTTACGGATCTGTGCTGCGGTTAGGGGCTGGCTGTGCTGGCAAAGTTGGGAATGAACAAGCTTGTCCTGTATTCTTGGGATGGGATGGCGGTCGGGCACTGATTTGCTGTTCCGTTCTCGGTAATCGTAACAGAGACACAGGCTGCCATCTTTCTTTCTGACACATACTACTGGTGATGAGTAAGGCGACCGTGAAGGTCAACAAATCCTGCAGGTCTTCTTTCACTTCTTTATGACGGGGCCTTGGGACCCACATATATGTCTTTTGCACTGGACGAGCGTCATTAAGCGTAATGTGCATCTTTAAAGATGGAATACAGCGATAGCATCACCATCATGTGCAAAGGCTGATGTGGAGCTGACAGGACTTTGCTGGCTTTGGGACCTTCTGTCCTGGGCCACTGGTGGTCCCGTCCCTGTAGTCCAGGCCCGTTTCCCGGCAACTGCCTCTGAGCCCTGCATCCTGGACTCCTTGACCTCCGAGGGATCCTTGGGGGGAGCAGAGCTGAGTTCTTGTACCCTGGGACCTTTACCTAGAGTGAATCTCTTGCGCTTTTCTTGTGGCTCATTTTCCACTCTCGAGGCTTCATTTACTTTCTCTATGAGCTCCTCATCTGTGATCTTAATGTTGAGGTGGGGCAAGATATGAAATTCTACAGCGTCACTTAGCTTAACCTGACGAGCAGCCTCCGTGGCCCCCTGCTGGGCCCTCGACTGTCCGGGCCGTCACATTTCAGAGACCTGCAGACATCGAGGAGTGCTTCCTCACTTGATCTCGCAGAAGCTGAATTTCCTCCGTTCCACTGAAGATTGCTGAAGAATTCGTCTCTTGTGTACGGGAAGGGGGTTGATGGTCTCCTGGCTGGCTCGCCAAAATATGTCAGACTTTTAAAGAACCTTCTGCAGCTGACGGCTCACTCTACAGTGACCGGCAGGCTTCTCTCAACACATATTAATGAGCACAGCTCCACCTACTGGACAGTTCCTGTAACTACTTCAAATTGAAGCACACATTTTTGAAAAGAAAATGAAGTCATATTCAGAATATAACATAAGAATTTGTTCATGTTTGAAGTCCTTTGATTGGTTCCATGAATTCATATTTGTGAATCAGGAGTTGACGGGGGGGCAGGATGTTTTATTCAAGTCCTTTTCTTTTTAAAAACACTTTTGGTCCCTGTGGAATCACTCTGTGTCACATATATCTGTAATTCATCATTTCGCTTTGGCCGTTTCCCAAACGAAATGAAAATTAGCAAAAGTAATGTAACAAACACTGCTTCACAAATGATAGACCAACTTCACTGTGGCCACAATTTTCAAACATTCTTGGAAAGCTCTTTGACTGTGGACTTGATGAGTTCCTGGAGAAACGCGACGTGATAAATGATGGTCAGCGTGACTTTAGAGCCGAGCCAACCTGACTCCACATATCAGTTCGACTAGAGCAGTGATGTTTGGTAATTCTACAACAAATAGTTCTTGAAGGTCCTGAAACACAACTATTCTGCACAAAGCATCTAATAAAATAGCCATATAATAAAGGAACGTCCAGAGATTCAACTCCGCTATAAGGGAGCAGTTTGTAGAACATGGGTCTGGAATTCACATCATCACTGGGACTTCCTGGTGTTTCTGCTTCTTTAGCGTCCCTGGTTTAGTCTTCACTACCACTGTTGGTGTTCTTGGACTCCAGTATGTACATGTGGTCGGTTACCGTGGTAACGCCACCTTGTGTCAAAGCTTTCATTCTGTGTGAACATGCAACTGTGGAAGTGAGGATCTTTCTGATTAGATTAAGCTAATGCTAATGGTGCTATGCTAGCTGTGGTACTGGGACACGTGGATGCTAATGCTAACGTTTCATGCTAGCTGTGGGACTGGGACACGTGGATGCTAATGCTAATGTTCCATGCTAGCTGTGGGACTGGGACATGTGAATGCTAATGCTAATGTTCCATGCTAGCTGTGGGACTGGGACATGTGGATGCGGATGCCGGAGCAGCGCCGCGGCCGGGAGTGCGTGGTTCCCGACGTTTCCAGAACGTACCACTTTGGGATCGTCGGCCTCAACATGAACGGCTACTTCCACGTGAGTCGCACCGTCTTCGGCTAGCCAGCTAGCGCCTTTGCTAGCGCGCTAATGCATATGTGTGCTTCCAGGAAGTGTATTTTAAGAAGCATAAGTTCAACACGGTTCCAAACGTCCAGATGAGGAACGTGGAGAACCTAAAGAGGGACGCGTACGAAGAGGAGATCCAGCGGCTGCTCAGGTACCACATGCTGACAGGCTATGCTAGCAGGCTAATACACTCAGGAAGAACATGCTAACAGGCTAACAAAGTCAGGTACCACATGATAGCATGCTAATATAGTCCGGCAGAAAAGGCTAATACTGCCAGCTGACATGCTAGCTATCTGCTCCACATATGGATATTTTGGGGTTTTTGCTAGTTGCGTCTGCGCGCTAAGCTAACGCTAGCTTGTCTGCAGGAGCGCCGAGGTTCTGGATCACTCCAAGAACCCGTGTGAGGACTCCTTCGTCCCGGACTCAGAGGGGAGGACCTACGTCATGTTCATCAGGATGGAGTCCGAGTCCGACACCGGGACCTGGCTCCAGCTAGCTAAGGTAGGCTAACGCCCTGTCAGGCTAGCTAAGGTAGGCTAACGCCCTGTCAGGCTAGCTAAGGTCAGCTAGCTAGCAGCTAATGTAGTGCTTGGGCTCAGAAGGCTAACAGCTAATGGCTAACTGTTAGCAACTCATGGTTAATAGCTAATAGTGGCTAATGGCTAATGTCTGGTCCTGGTTTTTATTCTGGTGCCTGGTCTCGGTCCTGGTCCTGGTCTACATCCTGGTCCTGGTCTTCATCCTTTTCCCGGTCTTCATCCTGGTCTTCATCTTTTTCCTGGTCCTGGTCTTCATCCTGGTCCTGGTGCTGGTCCTGGTCTTCATCCTGGTCCCGGTCTTCATCCCGGTCCCGGTCCCGGTCCTGGTCCCAGTGCCTCCACGTGTGGGACCTGGACCTGCGTGGGAACCACCAGGGTCTGTGGAGAATGTTTCGGAAGAGGAACCAGGTCCTGGTGGTGGCGGCTCCGCTGTCCCCCTACAGGTCAGCTAGCGGCTAATGCTAATGCTAATGCTATGCTAAATAAAAGCTACGTGCTACAGGCTGAAAGCTAATTTCCAGCTATAAACAGAAGGCTAATTGCTAACGCTCACGTTAAAGATGGTCAGAATGTTGTGATGTTCTGCTACATGCTACATGCTAGCTAATGCTGCTGCTTGTCCCCTGCTAGCGTGAAGAAACCGGCCAGCGTGACGCCCATCTACCTGGAGGCTCCGCCCCCAAGAGAGGACAACGCCCCCGCCGAGCCCGGCTAGCTAGCACGCTAGCTGGCTCCGCCCACTGGACTGTCGCTAACTCCCGAGGATTTCAAGCTAGCTTCGGCCCGGCTAGTTCCTTCTGATGCTAGGCGGCTAATGCTAGCACTCTCTGATGCTATGCTACGTTCTGTTGTTGTTTATTTATTTGAGTTCAAGCTAGCTAGCCTTAGTTTGTTTTGTTTTAACGATGCTAACCAGTAGATGCTAGCTGTTAGCATTGGAAGCTGTTAGCAGAGGCTAACCCGTGTTTGTTTTTCTTCAAAATAAAAGTTTTTCTAAGACTTGTTTTGTTATTCCGCGGTCAATGTATGGCCCCCGGCCCACATCCGGCCCTGTGGTTGACTCAACGTGTGGCCCGCGGCCCACATGCGGCCCTTTGGTTGCCTCGGAGCGGCCCGCTGAAGGTTTCGTGGAGATTCCACAGTAAAGGTCTTTTGTCATTCGACCTGGTGCATGGACTCAATGCAGGACAGGGCTTTTGTTTTTGCTCGGACAAATCTTTGTGCCTTGTGAATAATTTGTCGTTATCTGAGGAGCTTTGCACTATTTATTTATGTTTTATAATTGATTGGAGTGAAAGCCGACACTTCTGTTATTGATATTTATCTATTTTTAATTTTTGTGTCGATCCCATCAGAAAGAGGAGTACTGCCTCTGCTGCATGCAGTGGCCCCGCCCCCCCGTTAGAGGGAGCTAGTGAGCTGGACAGAGTGTCAGCCTGCAGCAGTGTGGCTGCTGTTGGTTTTTCTACAAAGTATCATCCACAGAGGGCTGAATCATTCATGTTCATGAAGCTGAACAGAACTGGAAAGTTGTTTACATCATTAATGCAGTTACTGAACCTTTCAGGTTTTGAATTGTTTGTTTTGAGAAAGAGAATATATTTTTTATTTCATACATACAGTACTTCCAGCATCCGTGGGGATAGCCTATATGTGGTCTTTTTCAAGTTGGAAAATACTTAAAGTGTAAGTGTACTTTCAGTGTAAGAACTACTTCAGTACCAATAAAAAATAAGAATTTAAAAATCTTATGAGTCCCTAAATATATTAAACACTAAAAATCAGGTCTGTCCAGCTATATGTTGTTTGTCCACGGGGACTTACCGTAGGAAGCGGTGACATCATCAGCAGGCGCCAGCAGCCCAGACACACCTGGTACCGACACCGGCACATCGTTTTCTTTTTTTTATTTATGCGTAGTTTCTTTTCTTTTGCCGTTCAGGTATTTTGTGAATATTTACTCTGTTTTTTCAGGATCTTGTTTATTGGAGTAATTATCTTTTTCTTTTCTTTTTTTCATTTCTTTGTTTTGATTGTGCCACCACTCTATAAATAGCAGCACTGGAGCCCGGTGCTCTCTCTCTCTCTCTCTCTCTCTATCTATCTACCTTTCTCTCTGTCTCTCTCTCTTTCTGCCTCTCTCTCTCTCTCCCTTTCTCTCTATCGCTCTCTCTCTGCCTCTCTCTCTCCCTTTCTCCCTCTCTCTCTGTCTCTCCCCCTCTCTGTCTCTCTACCTCTCTCTCCCTCTGTCTCTCTCACTCCCTCTCTGTGTCTCTCCCTCTCTCTCTGTTTCTCTCTCTCTGTGGCTCTCTCTCTCTCCCTCCCTCTCTCTCTCTCTGTGGCTGTCTCTCTCTCCCTCCCCCTCTCTCTCTCCCTCTCTGTCTCTCTCCCTCCATCTCTCTCTCTCTGTCTGTCTCTCCCTCTCTCTCTCTCCCTCCCTCTCTCTCTGTGGCTCTCTCTCCCTCCCTCTCTCTCTCTGTTTCTCCCTCTCTCTCCCTCCCTCTCTCTCTCTGTCTCTCCCTCTCCCTCTCTCTCCCTCCCTCCCCTCTCTCTCTCTCTCCACCTGTCACGCTTAGTAATTTTTTTTCTGATCGCTGTCCGCTGTCAGTCCAGGTGTGTCCAGGCGTGTCCAGGTGTGTCCAGACGTGTCGAGCCGTCCCGAGCCGTCCCGTCTCCGCCTGTCTTCAGAATCGGGGTTCAGCTGGATTTTTGCCTTCAGGGTTCAGGGTTCAGGTTTTTTCCAGCTCCTCATCAGAGACGTCTGGAAGACGCGACTGTGTGGGAAGTGTTCAATAAATAAATCCGTCCTCTTCCTGTTCTTGTCGCTCTCCGGGTCACACCCGTCCAAAGAAAAACTTACAAACCTTGACCTTGACCTTGACCTTGACCCCGGGTTAGCTTGCGGTCTCTGGTTGCATTAGCGGTTAACGCCGGCCTCTGGGAACACCCCAGGCAAATGAGCGGTGAGGTGCATTGTGGGAAAGACATGCAAATCACTAACGAACGACGGCAGGATTGCCATATAAGATTGTTAGCATTAGCACCTCCCCCTAGCAGGTAAAAGATAATCATGACACGAATGTTTTGACACTTTATTCAGGATTAGCATTAGCATTAGCTTTAGCTAGCTTGTTTCTCCAGCTGACAGTACAGGAACATGGAAACCATCATGGCGGCGATCTGAAAGCAAACAAAGACAATTAGCATTAGCATAAGCGTGACATTAGCTCAGAACGTCCATTAGCATTACCTCCAGCGCTCCAACTCCAACGGTGACTCCACCCACCACGTTAGCATGCTGCGCTAGCACGCGCAGGATGGCCCGGGAGCAGCCCTGGAGAGACAGGCTAGCATGAGGATGCTAATGGAGCTAACTAGCAGCATCAGGCTAGCTTACCGGCACGCCGCTGCGCGCTGCACCCCGGCGGCCGCAGGGGGCGGGGCTTCGGCAGCAGGGGGGCGGGACCAGCGGACCGGGGAAGTCGGCGAAGCCGGAGTAGCCGCAGCAAGCTAGCTGCAGAGGAATCGCGGACAGTTAGCATGCTAGTTAGCTGGAGCGCTCGCTAGCCTGAGGTTAGCATTTCAGGCTAATGTTAGCAAAGACAGCATTTTAAAATTTAATGTAATGTAACACTTTTAGCTATAGCTTAACATAGCATTTTAAGCTAGCCTAGCATCCTGAGATGTTAGCGTGTTACCTGGCCCATCGTAGCGTTCCAGACCGCCGTCGCTAGTGGATCACTGCCGTAGTCCTCGCGCAGCGTCGCGCTAGCAACCACCTGCAAAATTTCCTCTGCCTGCAAATGACAGTTAGCATTGGTAGCATCAGTTAGCATCACATTAATGGAGTGGAGATAAGGGGGCGGGGCTTACCAGAGAGGGGTATGCTAGCACGACGACTCCGGACGCCACGTTAGCGACAAAGACGGCGGCTAGCACCGAGAAGAACTGAAGACAGAAAACACATGGTGTTTCATGCTACATGCTAACATCACATGGATCACGCTACAGTTAGGTTTATGCTAGCTTAAATCTTCATTCATGCTAGTTTTATTATATGCTAGCCTGATGCTTGTTTTAAACTTGCTCTATATGAATTAGATGTTAGCTTCTTGCTAGTGTTGTTAGCTCAGTTAGCTTCATGCTCGTGGCAAGTTATGGTCATGCTACTTTAATTATGATTTCATGCTGTGTTAATGTTAGCTTAAAGCTAGCTAGAGACTGTTTTGCTAGCACTACTAGCTCTCACCGCTAGCAGTAGACACTTGTTCCCTCGAACGGCGCCGCTGCATCCCAGCAGCCCCAGCACCAAAAGCCCCGCCCCCAGCGTGGCGCAGAGGATGCTAGCATTGACGGCACGGCGGGAGAATGGTGCGAGCATGCGCAGGAAGTAGCCTTCATTCGCAACTGCCCAGAGTCCGGCGGTAACCAGCGTCAAACCGGCAACCTGAGGAGAGTTAGCAACTGGTTAGTGGTTAGCATCACACACTGTTAGCATTGTTAGCGGAGCACACTCACAGAGATCAGCAGGTTGAGGATTAGCATCATTAGCGTTGCAAGTGTAACTCGACACATCGCTACCTGGAAGACAAAACAGTTAGCTAACAGGCTGCTAGCTTGAGTAGCCCAATTAGCATTGGCAGACTATCCTTTAGCCTAAATAGTAATAAGCAATGTTAGCATATTAAGCTTATTAAGGAGCAATACTAGCTTGGCTAACTAATGTAGCTTTTAATTTACTGTTAGCATTGTTAGCTGATGTAGCAGGATTAGCATGGTTGCTTCAGGTTTTTGCAAATTTAACATATTTAGCACTTTTGAGTGAATGTAGTGTTTCGGCTAGTACTTTTACAATTTTAGCAAATTTAGCATTTTGAAATGCTAGCTAATGTAGACTTCATTGTTAACAAGTTTTTACATGTTATTGTCTACTTTTCCGGCTTGTTACGGTGAATTAGCATCATTAGCTTCGTTTTTAGCATTGTTAGCAATTGAAATTGCTCCGTCTGTACAATATTTAGGTTGTATTTTAGGAATTTTTTTAAACTAACTCTAAACATCTCTTGGATGTCAAAGCTCCATTAGCTTAGCATTGATTAGCAGTTAGCATTAGCGTTAGCTTGTTGTTACCTGCGGTCAGCTGGCAGCAGCTCTCCGGTGCGGATCGGTCTGAGGCTGAGGAGGACAGGGACAGGAGGAGGGAGAGGAGGGGGCGGGGCTAGCAGCAGCAGAGGGGGTGGGGCCAACAGGAACTGGAGCTGCAGTGACTGAAGCCTTATTTGACTCAAACCACGAACCAACAGCGATCCTCTGTCCACCAGCGCCACTTTGAAAAAGTGGTAAAGCTATAGTGAGACCATTTTTAATAAAAATTCTCAAAAAAAAAAATTCTTAATTTTGAATTTAAAAAAGTAAGACCTTAATTTTGACTTTAAAAAATTGGTAAGGCTATAGTAAGACCATTTTTTTATAAAAATAACCAAAAAAATTTCTTAATTCTTACTTTAAAAAAACTGGTAAGGCTATAGTAAGACCATTTTTTTTATAAAAATAACCAAAAAAATTTCTTAATTTTTACTTTAAAAAACTGGTAAGGCTATAGTAAGACCATTTTTTTATAAAAATAACCAAAAAAAAAAAAATCTTAATTTTTACTTTAAAAAAGTGGTCAGGCCAGAGTAAGACCATTTTTTTTATAAAAATAACCAAAAAAAAAAAAATCTTAATTTTGCCTTAAAAAAAGTGGTAAAGCTATAGTGAGACCATTTTTAATAAAAATTCTCAAAAAAAAATTCTTAATTTTGAATTTAAAAAAGTAAGACCTTAATTTTTACTTTAAAAAACTGGTAAGGCTATAGTAAGACCATTTTTTTTATAAAAATAACCAAAAAAATTTCTTAATTTTTACTTTAAAAAACTGGTAAGGCTATAGTAAGACCATTTTTTTATAAAAATAACCAAAAAAAAAAAATCTTAATTTTGCCTTAAAAAAAAGTGGTAAGGCTATAGTAAGATCAGTTTTTATTAAAATTGTCCAAAAAAATTATTTCTTAATTTTGACATTAATAAAGTGGTAAGGCTAGAGTAAGACCATGGGCCGTATTTTCATGGCGCAACGCAGAGAACGGGAAACCGGCGGAGGTGGATTCGTATTTTCGTCAGCGGGTGTGACCGGTCCGATGCGCTAGCGCCGAGATGGGCGTGGCCGCGCACCAGGGGGAGGGACATTCGACAGAATCAGCTGGGCGCAGTGAGAGTTTCATGCAGAAAGTGTCATTTATAATTTCAACATTTGATAATCATTCAGCTTATTCACGTGTTTTTTTTTCTTTACTTTCAACACCAAGTAAGTAAGTAAGTAAGTAAGTAAGCTTTATTTGTATAGCTCCACCAGAGTGGAGCAGTAAGTTACAGTCTGTGGCAAAAAAGCTACTAAATATCTTAATGTTTACATTACTTGTACCGCTTTTTATGAACAAAATGTTACTAATATTCAATGGAGAAGTGCCTCTTTTGGTTATTTATACATTGAAAATTATTCTGGACTCAGATCGTGTTTTAAACTGATTTTATTAAATGAATGAACAAATTTTCAAAGGATGATTTCATGACTTTGATAACGATGTTCTTCAAACATAATGGTTTTATTATATATTGCCAAGATACCACAAACACTTCATATCCCCAAGAAGAAAAAAAAGAAAAAAACGTGCATAGTCCTCACATCTCTCCAAAAAATGATGAACCACAATTAAAAAAAAAAAAAAAATTGATTTGCATGAAATTTACAACAAAAAAAAACAGAATATGCGTTGTTTAGGATTAAAACTATTTACTATGAAAATGGAGAGAAGACTGGACGATTATTAACGAGACAGTTAAAGTCACAGGATGCAAATAATAGAATTTCGACAATTAGACAACATAAAGACTTCCTTACATCACCTACTGACATTAACAGGGTTTTTACAGGGGGGGGGGGGGGGGGGGGGGGGGGGCGTCTTTGCCAAACATCTCTTATTACAGTCATTCTTTTGAAATGGCAAAACTCATGAAACACTGGAGTGGAACGAACAGGGATTGGGACTGGATTCTGATTGAACAGGAGAAACCCACAGAGACTCTCTCACTAATGATTAAACCAAAGGACAACAATATGATGAACCCAATTTGAACCCGCTCAGGGAAAATATGGCAGGACATGCATACAATTTGTAGAATCTCATGTAACACCCAGAAATCGGCTTCTATTTGGCATAACTCTAAAATAAAAATCGGTAAACAAACCATTTACTGGGCCCAGTGGTTGAAAAAAGGTATAAGAACATTAGATGACCTGTATGAGGAGGGTCACTTTGTCTCTTATCAATCATTAGTCGATAAATTTGAACTGGAAGGAAGGGCCCATTGTTGGAAAAATCTCCAGCTCAGACATTGCATTAAAGGTAAGATCTTTATAAATAATGGATGGAAATGTGTAAAGCTCAAATGATGGAAATGGCTGCTTATGAAAAGATGCTGATGAGACTGAATGGTGGGAATGAGGCTGCTCATGAACAATGGGAGACTTTTAGAGATTTTGTGCATGTGAGGAGCTGAAAGGGGAATATTATTGTGAATATAAGCATATGAAGAATGTGCCACAACTGCTGAACACCCACTATATGTTAAACCCTCGCAATTTTTCATTAGAAGCTTTGTGATGCACATTGCCTGCTAAAAAACCTGCCCTTTTATTTTAGTTATTTAGTTCTAGGGTTTTTTTTTTGTTTTTTTTTTTGGGGGGGGGGTTCCTTTCTTTTTTTTTTTTTTTGTTTTGCTGTGAATGCTTGTTCTTGTTCTTGTTGAAAAAATGAAAAATTCAATAAAAAATGGAATTATAAAAAAAAAAAATGACAGTAAAAAAGAGGTAAGGCTATAGTAAGACAGTTACATCCTTGGACCACAGGGGGCAGCACTGCAGCAATGATCAATACAAGCGGCCTTTATAACTGTCAGTAACGTGCCCTGCAGTAGAAATGTTGAACATTTTGCATGTGTGACCTTGTCAATAAATGCATCCAAATGAATTTTCTTGATTTCTTTGTAAATATTATCTGTGATAGAAACTTCATACAATTACTCCCAAAGTAATGTACCACAAATGTTTATGAAAAACATCACAGCAAAACAAACTATTTAACAGACAAAGTACTTAAAATGACAGGCTTCAATCTGTGACCTTGTTTAAGGTAAAAGCAGGCATTGGAGCTGAGCATGCACCAACTGCGGTGGCAGCAAGTCCGAGCGGCGCTAGTGTTTTTGTGTTTTTGTGTTTTTGGTGGTTGTTTTGTTTTGGAATGTGCTGGTACAAGTACTCGAGGGATGAGCTCCTTGAGTTGAGGCGCACATCGAGGGGAATCAAGCATCTGATCCCGCGTGAGATCAAGAAGCCCTTCCGAGGATGCCGAGCCGGCGCTAAGCTAAAAGCTAAGAGGTGGAGGTACAAGCCCTTTGTGCCATCTATTATAATGGGTAACGTAAACTCTATGCCCAACAAGCGCGATGAGCTGGAAGCCCTGATGAAGTGCGGGAGTGCTTACCGGGAAGCTTTGTTATATCTGCTCACGGAGACCTGGATGATTGAGACCCTGCCGGACTCCGCTGTTAGCATCCCCGGCTTCACACTCGTTCGAGCGGACAGAGCGGCGGAATCCTGCGGGAAAGCGAGGGGTGGTGGACTTGCCGCACTGGTCAACAACAAGTGGTGCCATCCCGGTCACATCACGGTGAAAGATAAAATCTGTACCCGTGATGTTGAGCTCCTGGCGGTCGATTGAGATCATATTATCTCCCGAGGGAGATTCACCTGGTCGCCGCCATTATTGTTTACATCCCGCCGCGTGCGGACGCGACGTCAGCGTGTGACGTCATCCAGGAGGCGGCGTCCAGGATCCAGTCCTCACATCCAGAGGCGCTCATCATTATTTCAGGGGACTTCAACCATGTTGATGTGAGCCCTCATTTAGGCGGCTTTACTCAATATGTGCAGTGTCCAACCAGACATAACAACACTCTGGACCTGTGTTATGTGGATGTAAGAGCTGCTTACTCTGCCGTGTCTCTGCCTCCCCTTGGAAAGTCCGACCACAATCTCATACACCTCAGACCATCATACAAACCATCTGTGATGAGACTGCCTACGGTCAGGAGGTCTTTTAGGCAGTGGACCCCCGAGACAACAGCCAGGCTGAAGAACTGCTTTGAATCCACAGATTGGAATCTGCTTGTGGGTTCAGACGTGGACAATGACATCAATGAGAGCGTGGTCTGTGTCACAGACTACATAAATTTCTGCACGGATGTAGTAGTGCCCCTGAGAACCGTGCGCTGCTTCCCCAACAACAAGCCGTGGATCAGAAGTGACACAAAACATCTGCTGAACTGTAAAAAGGAGGCTTTTAAGTCTGGTGACCGGCAGAGAATGAGGACTGCTCAACATGACCTGAGGAGGGCCATGAGACGGGCCAGGAGGGAGTACAAAGCAGGACTCGAGAGGAAGCTGCAGGATAAGAGCTCCCGAGAGGTCTGGAAGGGCATGAGAACCATTACTGGTTTCAAGGAGAAGGGATGTGTAGCTCCTGGTGATGTGGACATGGCGGACGAGTTCAACCGTTTTTACAACCGGTTTGACTCTGCACAAACGCACGCACACATTAACGGATGTCCACCCGGCGGCCACTCCACCTCTGCTGCTGTGACCTGCTCCTCTCCTCCACCCGGCGGCTGCTCCACCTCTGCTGCTGTGACCTGCTCCTCTCCTCCACCCGGCGGCTGCTCCACCTCTGCTGCTGTGACCTGCTCCTCCTCACCACCCAGCAGCTGCTCCACCTCGGCTGCTGTGACCTGCTCCTCTCCTCCACCTGGGAGCGGCTCCACCTCTGCTGCTGTGACCTGCTCCTCCTCACCACCCAGCAGCTGCTCCACCTCTGCTGCTGTGACCTGCTCCTCCTCACCACCCAGCGGCTGCTCCACCTCTGCTGCTGTGACCTGCTCCTCCTCACCACCCAGCAGCTGCTCCACCTCGGCTGCTGTGACCTGCTCCTCTCCTCCACCTGGGAGCGGCTCCACCTCTGCTGCTGTGACCTGCTCCTCCTCACCACCCAGCAGCTGCTCCACCTCTGCTGCTGTGACCTGCTCCTCCTCACCACCCAGCGGCTGCTCCACCTCTGCTGCTGTGACCTGCTCCTCCTCACCACCCAGCGGCTGCTCCACCTCTGCTGCTGTGACCTGCTCCTCCTCACCACCCAGCGGCTGCTCCACCTCTGCTGCTGTGACCTGCTCCTCCTCACCACCCAGCGGCTGCTCCACCTCTGCTGCTGTGACCTGCTCCTCTTCTCCACCCAGCGGCTGCTCCACCTCTGCTGCTGTGACCTGCTCCTCTCCTCCACCCAGCGGCTGCTCCACCTCTGCTGACGCCGGCCTTCACTGTGGAGGAGGTGCGTGTGGAGCTGAGGAGGCTCCGTGGACGGAAAGCTGCAGGGCCTGATGGGATATCACCACGGCTGCTGAAGGAGTGTGCGTCAGAGCTGGCTGTGCCTCTCCAAACCATCTTCAATCGGAGTCTTCAGACTGGACGTGTCCCTGCGTTGTGGAAGACCTCATGCCTTGTCCCAGTGCCCAGGGGGGCAAGGCCTGCAGGGATGAAGGACTACAGACCAGTGGCCCTAACATCCGTGGTGATGAAGACTTTTGAGAGGCTGCTGCTCCGGCTGCTCAAACCTCAAGTGGAGGGGGGGCTGGACCCCCTTCAGTCCGCCTATCAGGACAGCATGGGAGTGGACGATGCGGTCTTGTTTATGGTCCATCAGGCGCTCTCCTTTCTGGAGGGAGCTGGAGGCTGTGAGGTTGATGTTTTTCGACTTTACAAGCACCTTTGACACCATCCAGCCTCAGTTACTGAAGGGGAAGCTTGAGAGGATGGGAGTGGATCCTCTCTTTGTTCGCTGGATCCACAACTACCTGACTCTGAGGTCACAATACGTCCGGCTCGGGGGGGGGGGGGGTGTATCTGGGACCCTGTTGAGCAACACTGGTGCACCGCAGGGGACTGTACTATCCCCCTTTCTCTTCACACTGTACACTGCTGACTTTGCTCACAGATCTGCTGCGTGTCGAGTGCAGAAGTATTCAGATGACACTGCAATTGCGGCATGTGTGAAGGGTAGGGATGAAAAGGAGTACAGGGAGCTCATCGCGGGATTCACCACCTGGAGCAGGGACAATGGTCTTACTCTGAACACCTCGAAGACGAAGGAGATGATCATTGACTTTGGCAGGAAGCCTCTCATCAACCTGTCATCATCAACGGAGAGAGTATTGAGGTTGTTCACACCTATAAATACCTGGGTGTGCACCTTGACCACAAACTGGACTGGTCGGAGCAGCTCGGGCCCTGGATAAGAAAGGACAGAGCAGGCTGTTTCTCCTGAGGAGACTGAAGTCCTCTGACCTGTGTGGTGACATGCTGGACATTTTCTACCAGTCTGTTGTTGCAAGTGCTGTTTTCTTTGGGGTTGTCTGTTGGGGCGGCAGCATGACAAAAAGAGACAGCAGTCGGCTGGACAAACTGATCAGGAAGTGTGCATCTGTGATGGGGAGGAAGGTGGACTCTGTTGGAGCAGTCCTGGAGAGGAGGATGAGGCTCTAATGCAGAGTATCTTGAGGAACTCCAAACATCCACTGCAGGACAGTTGCAGCTCAAAAAAGTGAGCGGAGTAACAGGCTGCTGTCACTGTGCTGCAGAACTGAGGCTTCAAGAGGTCGTTCATCCCCTCAGCAATCAGGCTGTATAACAGATGTGCCTGAGCCAAACTAAGTACACTACGAGCACTTTTATTTATTGTACTGTTGATATTTATTACTTGCGTGTGAATGATTTGTGTGCTGCTGGATACCTGAATTTCTCCCTTGGGAGATTAATAAAGTTTTTATCTATCTATCTATCTATCTATCTATCTATCTATCTATCTAAATAATAAACACTGCACACACATCTCTCCATAAAACATTCTCGTCTCTTGTCATAATTTTTCAAGTATTTTGGAGAATTGGGGAGAAGAGAAACTGGTCTGCAGTTTGTAGTTTTTACCTTAAAAACTGGCGAGGCTACAGTCAGACCGTTTTTTTGGTGAAAATAGGAAATAAAAATCGTAATTTTAACGTTAAAAAAGTGCTCGTACTCGGTTGGTGGAAATTGATCAATCGTCAGTCATTTCTACTGGAACATGGCGGCGGAGCTTTAGCATTAGCATCTTTAGCATTTTTAGCATGTTTCACTACTTGTCGCCACTTTAGCATTTTTGGCTAGATTATCAAAAATGTCAAATTTTCCGAAACTTTAAAGAAAGTTTTGAAACCTGTTGGAGACGAAGCGCAGACTCTTCTTACTGATTGTTTACTTGTAAACAAAAAGGAAAACAGCACCAACAGATAAACATGCTAACAGAGCCTCGCCATGCTAATCGCACTCATACTGTTAGCATGACAGGCTAGCGTAGCTAGCTAGCCGCTAACACAAAAAATGTATTTAAAAAAAATGCTAGCATGCCATCGAGCTAGCTCAAATACATTTCTTTTTTCTGTTGTGTAAGCCCCGCCCCCTTCGCCAGGGCATTAGCATTGAGACAGTCCATGTGGGCGGAGCCTAACTCCAGCAGTGACGTCACCACGCTCCCATTGTGAGAACGCTGGCGTTAGCATGGGCCATCCTCGCCTGGAAAACACAACGAAAATTAAGCTAGCGAGCTAGTGTTGCTAGTTAGCTAGCAAGCTATCTTGCGTGGGGGCGGGGCCAGACTCACCTGCAGGTTCCTCCTGGTTCTCCGGAGAACGTCTCGCGTCCGGAGAACTGAAACAGGTTAGCATCAGCTAGCGTTCAGGATGTTGGCATAGCGGGAAGACTTAGCGTGCAGTTGAGTGTGCGCGTTTCTCACGTTGTCGGACGATGGACTCTCCATCTTCCTGCTTCAGAATCTGCGCACGCACACGCACACGCACAGAGTTAGCATTAGCATTGTTAGCATATTTTATCCCAATAATCTTAATTTCCAGTGGAGTTTGCTGAGTTAGCTACTATTCTGTCAGCAGTCACCTGAAGGGGGCGGGGCTCCAGGACAGTGACATCACCGTGGGATGACAGGCTCCGCCCAGGGACAGCCGGGGGATTAGCCCCACCCACAAAATCACCTGAGGGGGAGGAGTCAGTTTAATGAGTGATGGTTGGGACCAAAGCGACAGCCGCTCATGGAAGTCCATGCTAACAATGCTAATGTGGCTAATGATGCTAATATGGCCGAGGTAGCTGCTAACAATGCTAAAGTAGTGAATTATTCTAAAGTGGCTAATGGAGGTAGAAGCTAACAATGCTAAAGTACTTAACTATTCCTAAGTACTTAATTATTCCTGAGCCTGAGCGTCTGACGTCACTCCGGTGAGTGTTTTCCGTGTTGCTGAAGCCTGCGAGCGACTGAAGTGCTTGCTGTCTCTCTCTTGCTATTACTGTTCATTCACGAAGCAATCAAAAATCGGGGTTATTTACGCCCCCGGGGTTACTTTCGCCCCCGATTGACCAGTGATCTCTCGTGAATTACATTTCTTCTCCGCCGTTAGCGCCACCGGCGTGCTAACTAGCTTAGCGTGCTAATTATCTTGGTCCGCCGGGACCGCTATGGCGTCCTCCCCTCTGTCTTCTTTTCTTTCCTGCTCAGTGTGCCGTATGTTGAGTCAGAACCCTGCCTCCCTTGACGATAGGGGTATTTGCGTAAAGTGCAGTGTATTGACAGCGCTGGAGGCCAGGGTAACCGAGTTAGAGGAGCGGCTGCGCAGATGTGAGGGGCAGGGCAGCGCTAGCTACAGCGAGGTAGCGGCAGGGCTCGCAGCCCGCTCCCGCAGTGAGAGGAGTGTTAGCAAGCCTAGCCCCGCAGCGTGTCCCGAGCAGCCGGGGCAAGACCAGGACCGGTTTGTGACGGTCCGGAGGAAGGCTAGTGCTAAGCACCGCCACGTAGCACTCCAAGAACCGCTTCACGTCTGCAATAGGTTCTCTCCCCTCAGCGACGACACGCCGGCTGAACTGGACACGCTGGTGATTGGCAGCTCTATAGTTAGAGACGTGAAGCTGCCAGCGGTGAAGGTTAGGTGTTACCCGGGGGCCAGAGTGGGGGACATCGAGGGGAACCTTAGGCTTTTAAAACAGGAAGGTAGGAGATTCCGTCGAGTCGTGATTCACGCAGGCGGTAATGATGCCCGGCGGAGACAATCAGAGGTGCTCAAATTACAAGTAGCCTCGGTGTGTGAATTGGCTAAGTCGATGTCTGATGCCGTAATATTCTCTGGTCCCCTGCCCAATTTGGTCAATGATGAAATGTATAGCCGACTTTCATCATTCAATCGCTGGTTGTCTAGATGGAGTGAGGAAAACGGAGTTATTTTTCTAAACAACTGGTGCACCTTCTGGGGAAAGCCTGGGCTCATCCGCAGGGACGGCATCCACCCAACTTTGGATGGTGCAGCCCTTTTAGCTCGCAATATGGCTGATCGGCTTCGTACTCTAAATTGACAATCCAGCTATGAGCCCCGGGCGCAGAGCAGTCGTGTAGAACGCTCCTCTGTTGATCTTGTTGATCCCGTCACTAATCCTGCTCCCGGATTTTTACAAGTCCAGCATGGAGGTTTACCTAGGCTAACAGAGACTGAGTCTGTCCAAAGTGCTCAAAGCATTAAAAAAAAGTCAATGGGTAAAAAGCTTAACACCTGTACAAGACAGAATAACTTTTCCAGTAGGAAATACATAAAATGTGGTCTACTAAACATTAGAGCAATCTCCACTAAACCTCTGTTAGTTAATGACCTTATCGGTGACAATAACATTGATCTCCTTGCTCTAACAGAAACTTGGCTCCAGCAAGATGATTATGAGGCTGATGATGAGGCTCAATGAATGTACCCCTCCAACCTATGTTAATTTCCAAACAGCTAGATCAACAGGTCGAGGTGGAGGTGTGGCAGTGATTTCCCACTCCAGTCTTCTTCTTAAACCCAAAACTAATGTTAAATTCAACTCTTTTGAAAGCTTAATACTAACGCTTACTTGTCCAAGTTGGAAGAATCAAAAAGCTGTGCTATTAATTATTGTGTATCGACCTCCTGGTCCTTACTCTGACTTTCTAACTGAGTTCTCAGAGTTTTTAAGCAATTTAGTATTGACTCATAACAAGATCCTTATAATAGGTGACTTTAACATCCATGTGGATGATTCTGGTGACAGTTTGAGTAATGCGTTTATTGCAGTATTAGATAGTATCGGTTTCACTCAAAATGTTGATGAATCCACTCATAGTCACAAGCACACCCTGGATCTGGTCTTAACATATGGGACAGAGGTCAGTGACCTAAATGTTCTCCCTCAGAACCCCATACTCTCAGACCATTTTTTAATTACTTTTCAGGTTTTGATTGAAGACTACTGTGCTCAAAAAGATAAAATTCAGCTGATACGGACATTATCTGAAAAATCTGTGGCTCGGTACAAAGAATTGATCCAGCCTGCATTTGCTGCATTATCTTGTGAATTCACAGAAATGAGCTTATTGACCAGTGGTGATAATAGTGATCAGTTTGTTGACAGTGCTATGCACTCACTAAAATCTGCCCTTGACGTAGTGGCCCCGTTGCAGCTGAAAACCAATCGACCCAGGCGCGTTGCTCCATGGTTTAATTCTGAAACCCGTGTTCTCAAACAAAAAACTCGGCAATTAGAAAGACTGTGGCGTAAATCTAAATCAGAACAATCTCTGAAGGCCTGGAAATGTAGCTTGCTAAGCTATAAACAAATTCTTTTTAAAGCCAAGACATTATATTACTCTTGTTTAATAGAAATAAACAAAAATAACCCTCGGTTTCTGTTCAACACTGTAGCCAGACTGACAACCAGTCATACTGTAGTGGAACCAGTAATCCCAGAATCTTTAAACTGCCATGACTTTCTTAAATTCTTTAATGATAAAATCATAACCATCAGAGGTAAAATCAGTGAAGCGCTTTCCTCAGATCAAGCTCAGGGAATCCAGCCACTGCCTCCACCTGAAATACCTGAAATACTAGATAGTTTCTCATCAGGAAATGGGGCTGAGATTACTTTGATTGTAATGTCTTCTAAAACCTCGACCTGTCTCCTAGATCCAATTCCAACTAAGCTTTTCAAAGATATTCTTCCAGTTATCTTAAATACGATCATAACTATAATAAATACGTCTCTAGAAAATGGCTATGTGCCACAGTCATTTAAATTCGCAGTAATCAAACCACTGCTGAAAAAACCTGATCTCGATCCTGATATTCTAGCTAACTACAGACCGATATCAAATCTGCCTTTTATTTCAAAAGTCCTGGAAAAAGTCGTGGTAAAACAGCTTTACCGCCACCTACAGGACAATAGTTTATTTGAGAAATTTCAGTCAGGATATAGAGCTTATCACAGCACTGAGACTGCGTTAGTTAAAGTCACTAATGACTTGCTATTGGCGGCTGACGCAGGTCTAGTCTCAGTCCTGGTTCTCCTAGACCTCAGTGCAGCTTTTGATACAATCAACCACAATATTCTCCTGCAGAGGTTAGAATGTGAGGTTGGCATCAGAGGAAAAGCCCTCTGCTGGTTCAAATCCTATTTATCTAATAGGTACCAATTTGTTCACGTTAACCAACAGTCCTCACCGTGCTCCCAGGGCAGTTATGGGGTTCCTCAAGGGTCCGTGCTCGGGCCAGTTTTATTTCTGTTATATATGCTTCCTTTAGGGAACATAATTAGAAGTCACGATATCAATTTTCATTGCTATGCAGATGACACACAACTGTATTTATCTATGAAACCTGATCAAACTAATCAAATAGACAGACTCAGTGACTGTATCAGAGAAATTAAATCCTGGATGACTACGAACTATCTCCGTCTGAATCCTGGCAAAACAGAGGTCATTATACTAGGCCCCCATAAACTGAGAGAGTGTCTATCTGAACAGATTATCACCTTAGATAACGTCAGTGTATCCTCCTCCTCTACTGTCAGGAACCTCGGGGTCTTATTTGATCAGGATATCTCCTTTAAAGCACACATCAACCTGGCTTGTAAAACAGCATATTTCCACCTGCGCAACATAGCTAAAATAAGAAACATTCTACCTAGAAGCGATGCAGAAAAACTCATCCATGCATTTGTTTCTGCGAGATTGGACTACTGCAACTCCCTTCTCGCAGCCTGCCCAAAAACTGTATTAAAAAACTTTCAGTTGGTTCAAAATGCAGCCGCCAGATTATTAACTGGAACTAGAAGACGTGAACACATTACTCCCGTTCTAAAATCTCTTCACTGGCTTCCAGTCGAGTTTAGAGTTAGATTTAAAATCCTTCTCCTGACTTACAAAATCCTAAATGGGATGGCTCCAACCTATCTCCAAGATGCTTTAACACCTTATCAACCAATCAGAGCACTTCGCTCTCAAAATGCAGGGTTACTGGTGACTCCTAGAGTCTCTAAATGGACACTAGGTGGAAGAGCCTTTAGCTATCAGGCACCGTTTTTATGGAACCAGCTTCCAAGTGGTGTCAAAGAGGCAGACACAGTCTCCACATTTAAGGTGAGGCTCAAGACGTTTCTCTTCGATGCAGCCTGTGATCAGGTCAGCTAGGGATTCTAAATTAAACTAAGCTAAACTAAACTAAAACAAACTAAACCAAACTAAAGTAAACCAAACCAAACTAAACTAAACTAAACTAAACTAAACTAAACTAAACTAAACTAAACTAAAACAAACCAAACCAAACTAAAGTAAACCAAACCAAACCAAACCAAACTAAAGTAAACTAAACTAAACTAAACTAAACTAAACCAAACCAAATTACACTAAACAAAATTAAACTAAACCAAACTGAATTAAACTAAACTAAACTATACTAACTAAATACTAGTTTAAACAGTTAAGTATCCACAAAGCTGCCCCAGGAGCTAGAATGCTGTGGGAAGTACGGTGCACTGAGCCCTGTCCTCTAATGTCTGAATGTTATTCCCTTTAGTCCGTTCATTGCTTTTCCCCTGCTGTCCCCCCCTTCGAGGGGGAGTCTTCTCCAGTTTCAGTTGCTGACTCCACTATTACGAGGGCCTACGAACAAGCTCCGGCCGGACCGGGAGGACGCCCCTGTCGGTCCTGCCCGTGGACTGGCTTCGGTTCTACTGCTGGGATCCGTGGTTCCTGTGCTGGACCGTCCAACGGACTGTCCTCAACATTGTCCTAGGCTTTACTTCTTATTGTCTCATGCTAGCTGTTGCCAAAGCTGTCCGTCCCTGGGAGAGGGATCCCTCCATACTGTGGTTCTCCCCAAGATCTCTTCTTTTCCCACTGGGTTTCTGGAGTTTTTTCTTGCCGGATGTGAGGGTCGAAGGCGGTGGTTGCTTCGTTCTGTCTCGTTACTGTAAATATTGACATACTACCATTATGCTTATTCACTGTTTTTACTTTTACCGACCAATGTAACATCTTGAAGCCTCTGAGGCAGCTGTTGTTGTGATGCTGGGCTATACAAAAATAAATTGAAATTGAAATTGAAACTATGCTAAAGTGGCTAATGGAGGTAGACGCTAACAATGCTATGGCATCTATAGGTGGAAGATGTTAACATTGCTCAAGTAGCTAATGATGCTAAAAGCAGCCTCATTAGCTAACAGTATCACTGTGCTCACGGGTCTCTTCCTGTTTTAGCTCCGCCCCCTCACTCGGGCTGTGCTCCATAAGCACCGCCTCCCGGAGCAGCTCCACCTCCTCCAGGCTATCTGTTAGCATATAGATTGTAGCATCAGGCTGAGGTTGGCTAGTCTGGCATTAGCATGCATTAGCAACATGCTAGCTTACCCGCGAGGCGCCGTTGCAGCAGAAGGTTCTCTTCGTGAAGACGCTCGAGTTCCGTCAAACCTGAAGAAGAGAATGTTAGCATGGCAAGCAGGGCTAGCATCCTCATGTTGTTACTTAGCAGTATAGCCTCCAGCTAACATGCACGATGATCTGCTGCAGTGCATGCTGGGAAAGTCTGATTTTTAAAAAATGCTAATTATCTAGCAACCTGTGAAGTGGTTTTTCCGAGGCTCCGCCTCCTGGCCAGTGGGCGTGTCCGAAACATAAGAGAAGCTGTCAGACAGGTCGGAGGGGGCGGGGCTAATGCTCAGGCCATCAGGAAGCTCCTCGTCCTCCACACTGACAATGGGAACAAGAATGCTAAGCTATTTAGCACTGAAGTGTTGTAGCATGCCAAGTTAGCATAGATGCTAAATTGTTGTAGCCAAATGATTTTCATGCTAACAACTAGCATGTTGCTACCTAATTGGCATGTTAATTTTAACTTATGTTACTTGCTAATATTTGTTGTGAACTAAGCAAAGCTACATATGCCAATAAGTTAGCATCTTAAAATGAGCATACTTGCTAACGTGTAGCTGAATAACAATTACACAATAACAGCTAATGCCACCAAACTAGCATGATGCTAACATGTTAGCATGCTAAGGTGTGCAAGTTGCTAGCATATATACTAATATTTGGTAGCTAATATCAATAGCTATTGAAGATGATGTTACAATAGCATTAGCACTAGCTAGTCTGATGCTAACAGGTTAGCATGCTAACTGTAGACTCACCAGGTGTCGAGTGCCTCGTCGTCGTCATGGCGACCACCTGCACGAGACAATAAACATGTTTATTAGCATTCCCCTTTAACCCCGCCCCCTTTCCGGTTCCGGTCCGAGACTCACGGATCCGGTCTTGGATTTGCCGGGCCGTGGCTCCGCCCCTCTGCAGCTGCAGCAGGAGGCTCCGCCCCCACTGGGGTTCAGGTTCCAGGGGGAGGCGGAGCTTCCTTTCCAGGGAGGAGACGCATCAGCCAGGAGGCGGGACAGAACATGGCACAGGCCGACGCCCACTTCCTGTCGGCGCCGCAACTCCACCAGCTCCCGGGCCTGGGCTTGGACCAGCACCGCTAACTTCCTGTTGGAGGCGGGGCTTACTTTGTAAATCACACTTAGTGGGCGGGACTTCAATAGTAAATATGTACACACTTCCTGTAGTGGGTGGGGCTTAAAGAGTAAATATAAACACATCCTGTTGTGGGCAGGTCTTTTATTGTAAATATCAACTGACTTCCTGAAGTGGGCGGGGCTTACATGCGATGCTCATGCTAACTCACCCTGATTCCCCGTCTGTCTGGCACCTTGACTCCGCCTCCACTGGAAGCCCCACCCCCTTTTCCTCGGACAAGCCCACCTGGTCCGACCTGCAAGGGAAGCATTAAGAAGGTGGGCGGGGTTTAATGAAGTAGGCGGGTCCAAATGAGACAATGAGGAGTTTTCAGCTAGCGCAACATGAGGCTACCTCGACAGAAGATCCGAAGAAAACAAAAATAACAAATATATCTGTTAGAAAAGACCACAGACTGTCCGTGGTGATATGGAATAATGCTTTGTTTTCAGAGTTCTCAGGAACACAGTGTGAAGGCCGCTCTGTTTTGTCTGAAGTCACTTGGAAACAGCGTCTGCTAGTCTTGTGAGATCTAGCTATATGACCTGGCATGGCCGGAAGTCATGCCAGAGTCGGGCTGGATTCTCTCCGGAGCAACAGCCTTGCTCTCAATCAGCTGATTTGTGTGTGCTTCCTCTGCAGTCCTCAATAAATCCTCCTTGTGCAGCGTCAACACCTTGACTCGTCATCTTTGGCTCTGATTCACCAAAAATTCCACAACAGTTTGGGGCTCGTCCGGGATCTAAATACAACATAAACGAGGTGAGTGCAAATGTTTCCTCTGTTAAATATTTAACTCAGGAAGTAATGCCTTACCTGTGGGGATGTTTGACTAGATAAAAGAACTATTTCATAGTTGATTGGAATTGTAAAAGCAAATTTCTAAACATAAAGAGCCAAAGATGTCCCTAAATTTTTGATTGATTCTTCTCAATCAATTGCTAATGATTAGTAACAATTGGGTTGTAATAATAATTTAATTCTAACTTGGAACTGTGGCTGAGAGAGCTTAGGAAGAGTTTCTAGACTTGGAGTCTGGACGGCCCTGGGGGCCACTGGCGTGGAAGGGCTGAGCCCCTGAAGCGACTTTGTTTTCACTCGGATTGGATCCGATCCGAGATTGACGCACCGCAGAGCTTGGGGGGTATTATGGGATGGCCTCTTCACCAGGGCGGGCCTGGTGCATGTAACAGAAGGGTTGATGATTTCCCTAACGGGCTGACCTGCACTGTTGCAACTGTGGGTGGTGTCGCGTGTGGAAGTTTCTACTGGTGAAACTTTTTGAAAACTGGGTGAGTGTGATTCTGCAGGTCACACCTCACGACTCTGACTCTCTCTTTCACGTTAAAAAAGGGGGTAAATAAAGAAGAAGGTCATGATGCTGGGAGGGTGTTTAGGTTTGTAGAGGACATGTGTTGCTGTTTGTGTTGCTGTTTTGTGTGCAGTTATTGTTCGTGCTAATCCGTTTGGTAAACACCAAAGTGTTGAACATAGGAACAGAAGAGACAGAAGTAGAACAGCACGGTGTGGTCTGATCCCGTTGAAAGTTTTCAGCAACTATTCGATGAGTTCACACCGGTCGGGGTGGTCGGCAGGACCAAGATATTGGAATGTTTAGAAGAGTCACAATCTACGGCCCGAGCCATGATTTCTGGCTGGTTACGCAGACAACCGAGTGATCTGAGAACACCGAGAGAGTTAAAGTTTACTTTAATACATGGTGGTTTTGATTTGCTGGTTCTGTGTAAAACACGGATTGCGACTCCTCACTCGTGCCACAAAACCGGTTGTAGAAGAGAAGTGTGAGGATAGAAATGCTGAAGAGAGAGAGACAGGCAGAGAGAGAGAGAAAGAGGTAGAGAGAGGCAGAGAGAGAGAGACAGAGGTAGAGAGCGATAGAGAGAGAGAGAGAGAGACAGAAGAGAGAGAGATAGAGAGAGAGAGACAGAGAGAGAGAGAGAGAGACAGAAGAGAGACAGAAGAGAGAGAGACAGAGAGAGAGACAGAAGAGAGAGAGAGAGAGACAGAAGAGAGAGAGACAGAGAGAGAGACAGAATAGAGAGAGAGAGAGAGAGAGAGACAGAGAGAGAGAGACAGAACAGAGAGACAGAAGAGAGAGAGACAGAGAGAGAGAGAGAGAGACAGAACAGAGAGACAGAAGAGAGACAGGCAGAGAGAGAGAGAGAGGCAGAGAGAGAGCGGCAGAGTGAAGTGAAGAGATGAAGAGTTTGATGAACAGGGAGGAAGAACAGGAAGTTAAGAAAAATAAGCAGGGATTTAACCAAAGGGAAGGTTTTCAACCTGTTTGTTTTGTTTCCTGTTTTTTACATGTTTAAAATAAGGAATCCATCAATGAGTCAACAAAGTTGCTTGTTGAACATGTAATCTACTCCACTATTTTTAACCTGAAGTCTACTGTGGACACCCAAGATTTGAATTTATATTCAAATCTTTGAATCTAATAGCCTGTCTGATCACGACGGGGTTGATTAATCTATGATGTGATCGATGATTGATTCTCTGAGAGAGATTCACTCTGCAATCTTAAAAATTTGATTAATCTAAAAATTGAATTCATCTGCAGCTTAAACCAAAATAAAGAAAAACAGTAACTGTTTTCTAATGAGAGGGAATTCATTTAATAGAAATAAATTCCTGCTTATATCTACACACAAGACAAGCTGTCTTGACATAGTTTTTCATTATTCCTCTGAGGAACAAACTTTGAATGCAGTATTTTATCAGATGAATCAAATAAAATGTCTGCTACTGACAACACAAATCATCCATTGGTTAGAAGTAACAATACTTTGAGCAGTTTGTCTAGAGACATGCTTTGCACTCATAAGTATTTTCTGACACTGGTACTTTTACGGGTCATTGAGCATTAATCAGTGTAGCAGTATTTGTACTTCAGTACTAAATTTTCAGAAACCTCTGCCTCTGGAAGTTTGTCAAAATAAGTTTCTTTTCTTTTCCATCTTCAGTAGGTGGGCAGAGGCCAGGAGAGCCACCTGTGAACCATTTCCTGGATGATGCTGTAGAGCAGTGATTCAGGCCTGTTTGAGAGAAAACTGATTTCTCCAAGACTGTCAGCTGTGTGCAGGGTCAGAGGTCACTGCTTGAACCATTGACAGGTTTGAGGATGGTTCCCTGAGGAGAAACTCTCAGGATGATTATTCATGCTTTTCTATTGAATTCACTATTTTAAACCCTCCAAAGTGAGCTGAAGAAAGCAGTTCTTTCAGTGGTTCCTCCTTATCAGACTGCTGAGGAGCCAAGGACCCTGAACAGAAAACAATCCAGAGAAAATATCAGCACTAGTGAGAGAATGGAGACGAAGGTCCACCAGTCACACTGTTTGATAGACAAATATGATAATATACTAATATGTTTTTCTCTCTTGAGTGTTTGTTTTGTTATAAAGTCCTGTACAGGCACTCGCCGCTCCGATCCACAGCCCCGATCCTCACGGCCAGCTACACTGCACCAGCCAGCCAGGAGGGAGAAGCTCTGTCAGCAGTGGGAAGTACAGACACACGCACACAGGAGTGATGAAACTCAGATTTTAGCGAGAAAATTGTTTTTCTATGATGATGACATGTGTGGCGATTCTCTGTTCTTCTGTTCTGCTGAGACTTTCCATACAGGAGGGGAGACGTTGTGACTGCAGAAGCAGTGGACACATTCTTGGAGACGGCTGCTCCTGGTGGCTGCTGGGAGGAGGCTGTGGAGGCGGTGGGTTTGATTACGACGTGAAAACATCGGACGTGAAAACATCGGACGTGATAACGGCGTACCGCAACGTGATGGAAAATATGAGGCAGCATGACCGCGACAAGGTCAGGCCATGAACACACACACTGGGGGGAAGAGAGTTTAGACTTTAAAGAGTTTTAAATTCCTTACTTTTTTAGCTTTTGAATGAATTATGTGTTTTGTTTGTTTTATAAGTCACTAGGAAGATATCAGTGGGTCGTCGGGCTGAACAGTCCTGATCAGACTGAACCAGAGGCAGCAGGATCCTCCATGATGGTCACTTCTTTCCCCACATCACTGTAGCCTGAAGACAGGGTGCGGGGCTTCTAGTTTTAGTGAAATAGCTTTAATTATCAACCAATTGCTCAGTTGGGTGAAGAATTAAAGTGAATTAATTAAATGAATTTGTTTCAATACAGTTTCAATGAAATGACTTGGAGGTCACATTCCGGGTTTTCAAACTGAGTGAAGGGGGAGACAGAAGCGAGAGGTTTATCTCGACCTTCCCCTTCGACATAACAAAACTAGCACCACAATGTTTTTACATGACTGTGCTACAAGAATTTGTTACTGTCTATGAATCTACATTCCTAACTTTGAAATCTACTGAAATGAATTACATTTGCACCTTTATTTGATTTAGTTGGAGAATTTGTGGGCTAACTAAGAGATTAATCAGATTTAGCACTGACCACACCTCACAGAATCACACTGGAGCTAAATGTCTAACTGCTACAGATAGACAATAGAATGTTTGTCCAGAAGTCATGGGAGGTATTGAATGTCTTATGAAGTCATTGAATGATTCAGTGATGTTTAGTACCGACTCTTTCTACACCAAGAAGAGGAGGACCTGATGGGTGGACATTTTTTCCAAGATTTTATAGAAATCAACTGAACTGTACTATCTGCTACTTCAAAATCTACTGATGTTAAAATCATTTTGTCTTTTGGACCTCTGACTCATGCTACTATCCAGTCGTTGACCTGTCTGACCTGTCTGCTGCATTATTTTCACTCAGATTGGATCCTGAAAGGCAATATTTGCTGCATTCACCTAAAGAGGTAAATAATGCTTCACCTTTGGCCCAGGACTTTGTCTCTAGTCTGGGAGTTTATGCATCGGCAGTGAGGGGATCTGGATCTGGACCTGTCAGGTGGAACTCTGATACAGTATGAGGAGGATGTTTTCACACCAAAAGGTTGAAGGAAGCTTGAAGAGCCTGACACTGTTCTACTCCTGAACCGTCTTCCTGAGGGAGGCCGCCGAGCATCCTGAGCCCAGCTGCAGCTGAAAGTGACGTTCCTTGAACATGTTCTGGAGGAGAGGATCTGGAGGAGAAGAACCGGTCCTGGTCTTCGGGAAGACCTGAACTGTGGTCTAATCTGCCGCTACAGACTAAAAGAAGAGACGTTGTCTTTTCTAGGTCTGGCAGAATGCTGTCGTCACTGGATTTTTGGTTTCAGCTGTAGACTCTGTGTTAAGAACAACCACACAAGGATGTTTCTGCAGGACTGGAGTGAACAGAGACCAGGTCACAGGAGGGTCAACATCTGGAGGAAGACCAAACATCAGCCTCTGGTCTGGGATTACCTGGCTACGGACCGCCCTGTCATCTCTATTCCAAGAGAAGGGACGGTTCTCTACAGGTATTCTGGTTCGGATCATGGATCACGGTTTCACCCTGATGCTTATTTCTCTTGCAGACTCCTGACTGGGTTCCTGGGCTCCTAAATAGTCTGTGAGCAGCTGATGCTCCAGCAGAGGTTATCACTGCAGCAGGTTTTGGTTCGGGGCGACGGATGCGTGGTACATGCGTCACATTCTGCTGCTGGTGAATAAAGCACAGAGTGCCTGTCAGCAGGGGGTCGGGGTGTGAAGCCATGTTCTGTGGTTTTAATTTTACCTTTGAAATATCTGCTCAATTGAATATGGATGAATGTGACTATGACTGTGTTACGGCTGACAAACTAACTTACTAACAAACTAACATTGACATTGATGACTGACTTTGAGAACGACCAGATGTTCAGTGTTTTATTGTTGTGTTCAATGTTTTTGCTGATTTTAATGGTTTTTCTTTCTTTTCTTAGTTTAGCTTGATTGGACACATCGTGGCCACTGATTGTCTTTTGCCTTCCTGGTTGATCGGCCTGGACCAGGATTGATTGTTTGGCATGAAGGTATTTGCAGCTGTCACTGTCCCATGGGTTGCTGGTTTGTTTAAATTGTGCATCCATGACTGAGAGCTGCTTGGTGTTTTTGTGACAGTGGATCAGTTGGAAATGGTCGTTGAAACATAGGTAACTTAGGACATATAAAATAAAAATGACAATGCACTTGGAGGAACTGATCTTATTGATGTTTATGGAGAACATTAATATTGACGTGTGACACAAATGAAAAGTGGTTTTACTTTGTCTGGCTTTACTGTCTCCGATAGTGAGTTAGATTATTGTTAAAATTTGAATTTATTTTGTGTCTGGTTTTGTTTAAATTGAAATTTAACAACAGGAGGGATTGATGTGGAATAATGCTTTGTTTTCAAAGTTCTCAGGAACACAGTGTGAAGGCCGCTCTGTTTTGTCTGAAGTCACTTGGAAACAGCGTCTGCTGGTCTGGTGAGATCTAGCTATATGACCTGGCATGGCCGGAAGTCATGCCAGAGTCGGGTTGGATTCTCCCCGGAGCAGCAGCCTTGCTCTCAATCAGCTGATTTGTGTGTGCTTCCTCTGCAATCCTCAATAAATCCTCCTTGTGCAGCGTCAACACCTTGACTCGTCATCTTTGGCTCTGATTCACCAAAAATTCCACAACACGTGGCACATTAAACGTCCCTTGGAATGGACATTTGGATGAAAACAAGACTCCCAGCATGCTCTCTGGCAGTGAGCGCCATTATTATTATTAGCAGTGAATACAGGGAGGAAGAGGAGGAACAGGCAGCAGCACCCCCCTCAGGCCAGTCAGTGTATTACTCTATTAGCAGTGAATACACAGAGGAGCAACAGACACACCGAGCTCGCTAACAGACACAGGTTTATGAGGAGGGGCGTTACTGCCAGCGCCATGTGGCGGCCATGTTGGATCTCCAGGGGTGCTGAGAGGACCTCAGGGAGTCATCGTGCCACTGAAACTGCACCTAGCTACACCCTGCTACACCCTGCTACAGCCTGCTACAGCCTGCTACACCCTGTTACAGCCTGCTACACCCTGCTACAGCCTGCTACAGCCTGCTACACCCTGCTACAGCCTGCTACAACCTGCTACAGCCTGCTACACCCTGCTACAGCCTACTACACCCTGCTACACCCTGCTACAGCCTGCTACAGCCTGCTACAGCCTGCTACACCCTGCTACAGCCTGCTACAGCCTGCTACAGCCTGCTACAGCCTGCTACACCCTGTTACAGCCTGCTACACCCTGCTACAGCCTGCTACACCCTGCTACAGCCTGCTACACCCTGCTACACCCGGCTACAGCCTGCTACACCCTGCTACACCCTGCTACAGCCTGCTACACCCTGCTACAGCCTGCTACAGCCTGCTACAGCCTGCTACACCCTGCTACAGCCTGCTACACCCTGCTACACCCTGCTACACCCTGCTACAGCCTGCTACACCCTGCTACAGCCTGCTACAGCCTGCTACACCCTGCTACACCCTGCTACAGCCTGCTACACCCTGCTACAGCCTGCTACACCCTGCTACAGCCTGCTACAGCCTGCTACACCCTGTTACAGCCTGCTACACCCTGCTACAGCCTGCTACAGCCTGCTACACCCTGCTACACCCTGCTACAGCCTGCTACACCCTGCTACAGCCTGCTACACCCTGCTACAGCCTGCTACACCCTGCTACACCCGGCTACAGCCTGCTACACCCTGCTACACCCTGCTACAGCCTGCTACACCCTGCTACAGCCTGCTACAGCCTGCTACAGCCTGCTACACCCTGCTACAGCCTGCTACACCCTGCTACACCCTGCTACACCCTGCTACAGCCTGCTACAGCCTGCTACACCCTGCTACACCCTGCTACAGCCTGCTACACCCTGCTACAACCTGCTACAGCCTGCTACAGCCTGCTACACCCTGCTACACCCTGCTACAGCCTGCTACACCCTGCTACAGCCTGCTACAGCCTGCTACAGCCTGCTACACCCTGCTACAGCCTGCTACAGCCTGCTACACCCTGCTACAGCCTGCTACACCCTGCTACAGCCTGCTACAGCCTGCTACACCCTGCTACAGCCTGCTACACCCTGCTACACCCTGCTACAGCCTGCTACACCCTGCTACACCCTGCTACAGCCTACTACACCCTGCTACACCCTGCTACACCCTGCTACACCCTGCTAGACCCTGCTACACCCTGCTACAGCCTGCTACACCCTGCGACAGCCTGCTACACCCTGCTACACCCTGCTACACCCTGCTACAGCCTGCTACACCCTGCTACACCCTGCTACAGCCTACTACACCCTGCTACACCCTGCTACACCCTGCTACACCCTGCTAGACCCTGCTACACCCTGCTACAGCCTGCTACACCCTGCTACAGCCTGCTACACATTGCTACACCCTGCTACACCCTGCTACACCCTGCTACACCTTGGTAGACCCTGCTACACCCTGCTACACCTTGCTACACCCTTCTATACCTTGGTAGACCCTGCTGCAGCCTGCTACAGCCTGCTACACCCTGCTACAGCCTGCTACACCCTGCTACACCTTGCTACACCCTGCTACAGCCTGCTACAGCCTGCTACACCCTGCTACAGCCTGCTACAGCCTGCTACACCCTGCTACAGCCTGCTACACCCTGCTACACCCTGCTACACCTTGCTACACCCTGCTACACCCTGCGACAGCCTGCTACACCCTGCTACATCCTGCTACAGCCTGCTACACCCTGCTACACCTTGCTACAGCCTGCTACATCCTGCTACGGCCTGCTACACCCTGCTACACCTTGCTACAGCCTGCTACAGCCTGCTACACCTTGCTACAGCCTGCTACACCCTGCTACACCCTGCTACACCTTGCTACAGCCTGCTACAGCCTGCTACACCTTGCTACAGCCTGCTACACCCTGCTACACCTTGCTACAGCCTGCTACAGCCTGCTACACCCTGCTACAGCCTGCTACACCCTGCTACACCTTGCTACACCCTGCTACAGCCTGCTACACCCTGCTACAGCCTGCTACAGCCTGCTACAGCCTGCTACACCCTGCTACAGCCTGCTACACCCTGCTACACCCTGCTACACCCTGCTACAGCCTGCTACAGCCTGCTACACCCTGCTACACCCTGCTACAGCCTGCTACACCCTGCTACACCCTGCTACAAAATGCTACAGCCTGCTACAGCCTGCTACACCCTGCTACACCCTGCTACACCCTGCTACAGCCTGCTACACCCTGCTACAGCCTGCTACAGCCTGCTACACCCTGCTACAGCCTGCTACAGCCTGCTACAGCCTGCTACACCCTGCTACAGCCTGCTACACCCTGCTACACCCTGCTACACCCTGCTACAGCCTGCTACACCCTGCTACAGCCTACTACACCCTGCTACACCCTGCTACACCCTGCTACACCCTGCTAGACCCTGCTACACCCTGCTACAGCCTGCTACACCCTGCGACAGCCTGCTACACCCTGCTACACCCTGCTACACCCTGCTACAGCCTGCTACACCCTGCTACACCCTGCTACAGCCTACTACACCCTGCTACACCCTGCTACACCCTGCTACACCCTGCTAGACCCTGCTACACCCTGCTACAGCCTGCTACACCCTGCTACACCCTGCTACAGCCTGCTACACATTGCTACACCCTGCTACACCCTGCTACACCCTGCTACACCTTGGTAGACCCTGCTACACCCTGCTACACCTTGCTACACCCTTCTATACCTTGGTAGACCCTGCTGCAGCCTGCTACAGCCTGCTACACCCTGCTACACCCTGCTACAGCCTGCTACACCTTGCTACAGCCTGCTACACCCTGCTACACCCTGCTACACCTTGCTACAGCCTGCTACACCCTGCTACACCTTGCTACACCCTGCTACAGCCTGCTACAGCCTGCTACACCCTGCTACAGCCTGCTACAGCCTGCTACACCCTGCTACAGCCTGCTACACCCTGCTACACCCTGCTACACCTTGCTACACCCTGCTACACCCTGCTACAGCCTGCTACACCCTGCTACATCCTGCTACAGCCTGCTACACCCTGCTACACCTTGCTACAGCCTGCTACATCCTGCTACGGCCTGCTACACCCTGCTACACCTTGCTACAGCCTGCTACAGCCTGCTACACCTTGCTACAGCCTGCTACACCCTGCTACACCCTGCTACACCTTGCTACAGCCTGCTACAGCCTGCTACACCTTGCTACAGCCTGCTACACCCTGCTACACCTTGCTACAGCCTGCTACAGCCTGCTACACCCTGCTACAGCCTGCTACACCCTGCTACACCCTGCTACACCTTGCTACACCCTGCTACACCCTGCTACAGCCTGCTACACCCTGCTACATCCTGCTACAGCCTGCTACACCCTGCTACACCTTGCTACAGCCTGCTACATCCTGCTACAGCCTGCTACACCCTGCTACACCTTGCTACAGCCTGCTACAGCCTGCTACACCTTGCTACAGCCTGCTACAGCCTGCTACACCCTGCTACATCCTGCTACAGCCTGCTACAGCCTGCTACACCTTGCTACAGCCTGCTACAGCCTGCTACACCCTGCTACATCCTGCTACAGCCTGCTACACCCTGCTACACCCTGCTACATCCTGCTACAGCCTGCTACACCCTGCTACACCTTGCTACAGCCTGCTACAGCCTGCTACACCTTGCTACAGCCTGCTACAGCCTGCTACACCCTACTACACCCTGCTACACCTTGCTACACCCTGCTACACCCTGCTACAGCCTGCTACACCCTGCTACACCCTGCTACAGCCTGCTACACCCTGCTACAGCCTGCTACACCCTGCTACAGCCTGCTACACCCTGCTACAGCCTGCTACAGCCTGCTACACCTTGCTACAGCCTGCTACACCCTGCTACACCCTGCTACACCCTGCTACACCCTGCTACAGCCTGCTACACCCTGCTACAGCCTGCTACACCCTGTTACATATTTACCTCGGCTCCTGTCAGGCCACTGTCTATCTACTTCCTGTTGTGGGCAGGTCTTTCATTGTAAATATCAACTTACTTCCTGCAGTGGGCGGGGCTTAAAGAGTCAATATATACACTTCCTATTGTGGGCAGGTCTTTCATCGTAAATATCAACTGACTTCCTGTAGTGGGCGGGGCTTACACATGATGCTCATGCTAACTCACCCTGATTCCCCGTCTGTCCGGCACCTTGACTCCGCTTCCACAGGAAGCCCCGCCCCCTTTTCCTCGGACACGCCCACCCCTTCCGACCTGCAAGGGAAGCATTAAGAAGGTGGGCGTGGCCTAATGAAGTAGGCAGGTGAGGAGTATTCAGTTAGCGCAACATGAGGCTAGCTTGAAATGCTAATTTCATGCTAATTATGTCACGCTAAGTTACTTTTGGATGTTATGCTAGAGGCTGGAGGCTAACGAGTTTAAAGTGTGCTCATGTCTTATGCTAATATTGATTTGATGATGCTGTCACAATGCTAACTTCATGTTACTGCCATGCTAGGATTATGCTAAATGCTAATTCACATGTGCTTCAAGATAACTTCATACTAGCCTGATGCTACATGCTAATTTCACACTGGCTTCATGATAACTTCACACTAGCTTGATGCTAAATGCTAATTTCACACTAGCATCATGACAGCTTCATATTAGCTTGACGCTAAATGCTAATTTCATACTGGCTTCATGGATACCTTCAAATTAGCCTGATGCTAAAGTCAAGCTAGCTTGATGCTCATATAATGCTAGCGTCATGCTATCTTTATTGTAATTTCATGTGATCTTCATGAGCACCAGCATGAGCATTAGCGTGACATCATGAAGTGGGCGTGGCCTCCTCACCTGGCCGTTGGCCCCTCCCCCCGTTCTCTCCTCAGACGTTCCACTTCCTCCTTCAGCTCCACGTTCTGCAGAGAACCGCGTTAGCATCATGCCAATGCTAGACGTGAAAACACGCTAATGCTAACGCTAACATGAGAGGAATGACCTGCCGCTGCGTGTCCCTCAGGAGAACCAGGATCTGGTCCTGGATCTGGTCCTGGTCTGGCTTCGGGTCCTGGTCCTGGATCTGGACCAGGTCCGGGTCCCCGGTCTGGTTCTGGTTCTGGTCCCGGTTCTTGAGGTTCTCCTCTAGGAAGTAGATCCTCAGCTTCAGACCGAAGTTCTCCTTCTTCAGGGCGTCCAGTTGCTGTAACCATGGAAACCGGGTCAGAGGGGGCGGGGCCAGGAGGACAGCTAAGTGCACCATGCTAGCTAGCAGAGGAAGAGACGGTGGCTAAAGTGGCTAGCAATGCTAAATTAGCTAACAAAGCTATTGTGTCTAACAATGCTGAAGTGAATAAATTAGCTAACAATGCTAAAGTGTACAAATTAGCTAAAAGGGCCAGAGCACTAACAACAATGCTAAAATGATGCTGGAACGACATCAACACTATGCTAACATCAAGCTAACAATGGATCCTACTTCAGCAATGTTAGCCACTTTAGCACATGTAGCTAATATACCCACTTAGGCATTGTTAGCCAAATTAGCATTGCAGGCACTTTTAGCTACCACTTTAGCAATGTTAGCTGCTGTGGCTGACAAAGCTAAAGTGGCTAAAATTGCAAAAAGTGGATGAATTAGCTTTCAATGCTAAAGTGGCTTCCCTTGTTTAAGTGGCTAACTGTGTTGAAGCATGGAAAAATGCTAATGCTGCTAAATTGCAATCAGCGTTAAATTAGCTCATAGCTAAATTAATTAATTAGCTAAAATAATTTGGCTAACAATTATTTATGTCACTATGATTAACATGAGCATCTAGCGCCATCAGCTGCTGATTATACCCTCAAGTTTTGTGCTAGCATTGTGCTGATCATGTAACAAATAAGACAGCCAAGCTAACGCATGAGGACGCTATTAGCTTTATCTGTTAGCATCTCGCTTTTCGTTTGGCCTCGCTAACCAGATTAGCATCACACTAATTGAATAAGTCAACAACTTTTTGGCTAGCGACACTATCCGACACGCTCCATTAGCGCTAACGCTAGCCGCACGCGCGGGGAAATGACATTAAAAAAAAAACAGATTAGCGATGCTAATTTAGGGACTAGCATGTGTTTCCAATGAGGATCGGAATGCAACGCTGTGATTGGCCACCACCACTCCTCTGCACACACACACACACACACACACACACACACACACACACACACACACACACAGCGCACAAGCTAGGTCTGGTTCTCATCAAGGCGCCGCTGTCAGAAGTGATTAGCGTCAAGCTACGCTAGCATGAGAAGGGGTCAGAGACGGCGGCGCGCTAGCAGCGCTAACTGGAACCTGATGTGGAGTGTTAGCGTTGGCGTGGGAGAGAAGGGGAGCGCAGCTAACATTAGCATTAGCGTGGGAGAAGAGGTACAGTGGCGCTGATGTTAGCATAATTGGCGTTAGCAGTTCTCACCTGTTCCACGTCGCGGACGCTGTGCACCTGGATCGCTCCGCCTAGCAAGACAGCTCAGTTAGC
Source organism: Salarias fasciatus (assembly GCF_902148845.1). Taxonomy (NCBI): domain Eukaryota; kingdom Metazoa; phylum Chordata; class Actinopteri; order Blenniiformes; family Blenniidae; genus Salarias; species Salarias fasciatus. The sequence continues at coordinate 39,616,610 of NC_043766.1, forward strand.
ATGTCATGCTACTCATTTAGCAGGATGTGTTAAGCTTGGCGGACTCACCGTCTGATTGGTCGGTTCTGTCAGAGCGCCTGGAAAACACAGACTTGTTAGCATTAGCATAGAACTGATTGTGGCATTCAAGTGGGATAATGCTAACGCTAACGATGACGCCGACTGCTACTTTGTTAGCTTCCCACTTGTTTTAAGCTGATTGCTATTTGTGTGCTACTTTAAGCTAGTTTCTTGCAAGATTTCAGCTAGTCTGTCGCCAGCTTTTCTTGCCTTCTTGTTAGCATCTTTTGTACATTTTAAGCTAGTTTGTGCTTATTTTAAGCTAGTTTCTTGCTAGCTTTACGCTGCTTTCATGTTTATCTTAAGCTAGTTTCTTGCTAGCTTTACGCTGCTTTCATGTTTATCTTAAGCTAGTTTCTTGTTAGCATCTTGCACATCTTGTTTTACTTTCTTGTCCTTTCCAGCTAGCTTCCTGCTGGTTTCTTGCTAGCTTTACACTGTAATCAGGCTCATTTTAAGCTAGTTTTTTGTTAGCATCTTGTACATTTTAGGCTAGTTCCTTCATTTTTCAAGCTAGGTTCTTGTCAGCGTCTCGCTAGCGTTCCGTTCTGCAGACTCACCGTTGTCGGTGGAGGAACCCGCTCATGTTGGACCGAAGGAACACAGAGGGTGTGTGTGTGTGTGTGTTCTCTCTCCCCTCCTTGTTACCTGCTGAGACTCGCCCAAAAATCCACCTGAGATCAAAACAACATCGTCAGAGTGGAACTTTTTACAGCGTCATCCCAAACATTTTCATTTACAGTGTTGTTAAATCTTTTTAGCTAAACCAGTCACTGAAATGCTAACACTGTAAAAAAAAAATGATTTGATAAGTGTAAATATTACAGTCTTTAAACCACTGTAAAAAAGTTACTGACTTTAGTTAAATCAAACACTATGAAAAATTATTCAGACTGAAAAGTTTTTAAAACACTATAAAAAAAAAAGATTCAAATGCTGTAAAAAGTCATCAACACTGTAGAAAAAGTTATAACACTTCAAAAACTATTTTTAACAGAACAAAAGATTCCAACACTGAGGAAAAAGTTCTTATTTTGTTTGAGAACATTTTTTTCCCCATATTTATAAAAATGCACTACACTGTAAAAAATTAACCCAACACTGCAAGAAGTTACAAAATGTCAAAGTTGGTATAAAACTGTAAAAAAAAATAAAGAAAATAACATTAAAAAATGACTCCAGCACTGTAGAAAGTCACAAAACTTCAAAGTTATTATCGTACTGTAAAAAATACAAATAATTTTAACAGTAAAAAAAAAAAATGACTGCAACACTGTAAAAAAATGAATAAAAACGTAATGCTTTGAAGCTGGGAGTTGCTTCAGCAGCAGATTGAACTGGATGCTGCTGATCGATGACCCCCCCCCCCCCCCAGACTGGCCCCCCCTCACCCGGCCTGTCTCCTCTCTAATCAGATCCAGATGCTTGGGGGGGGTTTACTGGGTGTGTGTGTGTGTGTGTGATGTTGGCAAGGAGAGACGGCGTCCGTCCGTCCGGGGGCCGCCCCTTGATGAAGGGTTGGGGGGGGGGGGGGCAGGAGAGTGAAATAGAGCCCCACATCTGGAATCACTTCAGGTTCCTATTTTTTTTCAAACCCGTGAAAGGTGAGATCAGGCGCCTGGGGGGGGGGGGGGGGGGCAACACACCGACAACAACCACTACTTCAAACTGCCCCGAGCCGCCGGGGGGGGTGGGGGTGGGGGGCAGTTAAACAACATGTTCTCAAACCGCCACTTTTCAGAAGCCGAAAAATGATGAAGCCAGAAAGTTGAAAACTCCAGAAAACTCCAGAAGAGCAGGAAGGAGAGGATGAATTTCCCAGACGAACTGGAGTTTCTGCTCCTCCGCCTCACATTTCCTCCATCGAGGAGGAAGACATCGACTCGTCACCGAGAAACGCCGCCGAGATTCTTAAATTACACAATATTTCTACACAGTCTGGTCGGCGGTCGAAACGCGTCTTCTCCACATTCAAGTAGCAAAACATAGAACAAAAAACTAAATTTGAAGAACATTTATCAGACGAATGAAGTAGAAAAGGTTCCAACTCCAGAATAATGAGAAAAAATCCAAAATACTTAGATTTCAAGGAGGAACTTTGAGCAACAACTTTAAATTCAGCACTTTTTAAACAGAGTCTGGTTTGTTAAAAACCAACATCTAAACATTGGCAAAAAAACATCACATTTGAATCTGAGATGTTAAACTTCTGTGACAGATTAATAGAAATATGTTAAAATATCAGAATGACAACAAAAATTAGACTATTTTGAGTTTTTGTGGTAATTTTGAGTAAAACCATAAAACTGAAGACTTTTGGAATGGAGTCTGGTCAACAGCTTCACATGGTTAAAACACATTTCAGGATCATAAAATTGGCAAAAACACATAAAAGAAAATTACATTTCAGAGGGTAATTTTTTTTTAGATTAACAGAACAAAGTAGTGACGTCTTTAAAGTAACTTTTTGAAATGTAGAAATCATTTTTTACGAAGCACACGTTTGAGAAAAATCTTTGAATCGGACAATTTTTAAACAGAGTCTGGTTCATTTAAAGGCTAGCTTGATTGCTAACGATTTCAGAATCGATGAAAACTCACAAAATGTGAATTGTGAAAGTTTGCTGTGAAATACGAATTGAATGAAAGCTGTGACTTATTCATAATCCCGTGTTGAAAGAAGGGTGGCTTTTATTTTGAAGGGGATCAAGTGAGGCTGAACGTTAAATGAGTGACTTTTTGAATGGAGTCTGGTGAGAGCGGCCTGCTTCCAAAGTCTTTATTCATAAGTCGGTACATTTTGATACAGCGAGTAATACTGAGGCATTCTGGGTAATATGGAGGAATTCTGGGTAATATCCGGCAAGAGCCTTTCCTTTGGTCCAAGAGAAGAAGTAGAAGGAGGATCTGAAGGGTGGGGGGGCAATTTCAAATCCAGTGGGGCAACAAGGGGGGCAGCGTCATATCCAGGGGCAACAGGAGGGGCAACGCGGGGGCAACGGGGGGGCAGCGTTAAATCCAGGGGGGCAAAAAGGGGGGCAACAAGGGGAACAGCGTCACATCCAGGGGCAACAGGAGGGGCAACAAGGGGGATGGCGTTAAATCCAGAGGCAACAGGAGGGGCAACAAGAGGGGCAACGTCGAATCTGGGGGGGCAAGGGGGGGGCAACGTCCAATCCAAGGAGGCAACAAGAGGGGCAACGTCGTATCCGGGGGGGCGGGGGAGGGGGGGCAATATGAAATCCAGGGGGGCAACAAGGGGGACGGTGTCAAATCCAGGGGGGCAACAGGAGGGGCAACAAGAGGGGAAACGTCGCATCCAGGGGGGCTGGGGAGGGGGGCAATATCAAATCCAGGGGGGCAAAAAGAGGAGCGGGGGCGTATCATCAAATCCAGGGGGGCTGGGGAGGGGGGCAATATCAAATCCAGGGGGGCAAAAAGAGGAGCGGGGGCGTATCATCAAATCCAGGGGGGCTGGGGAGGGGGGCAATATCAAATCCAGGGGCACCGTAATATCCAGGGGCCAAAAAGGGGGGCAAGAAGAGGGGCAACTTTGTATCCAAGGGGGGGCAACATCAAATCCAGGGGGGCAAAAAGAGGAGCGGGGGCGTATCATCAAATCCAGGGGGGCAACAAGGAATCCAGAGTGGCAACTGGGGTTCCTGAAGGGTAGAGGGGTCTTCAGGGGGTTTGGGGGTTAGGGTCCCTGTTGGTCCTGGACAGTCCCTGATGGTCCTGGAGAGAGTCCCTGGTGGTCCTGTAGGGTCTTAGAGGGTCCCTGTTGGTCCTGGACACTCCCTGGTGGTTCTATAGGGTCGTAGAGGGTCCCTGATGGTTCTGGAAAGACCCTGGTAGTCCTGTAGAGTCCCTGGTGGTCTTGCAGGGTCTTAGAGGGTCCCTGTTGGTCCAGGACAGTCCCTGATGGTCCTGGAGAGAGTCCCTGGTGGTCCTATAGGGTCTTAGAGGGTCCCTGTTGGTCCTGGACACTCCCTGGTGGTTCTATAGGGTCGTAGAGGGTCCCTGATGGTTCTGGAAAGACCCTGGTAGTCCTGTAGGGTCCCTGGTGGTCTTGCAGGGTCTTAGAGGGTCCCTGTTGGTTGTGAAGGGTCCAGGAGGGTGCCTGTTGGTTCTGTAGGGTCTTGAGGGTCTCCAGGGTCCCCCCTCGGCCCCCCGTGGCCCCGGGGCCCTCAGTTGACGGTGGGGACCTGGTTCAGACTGTACTCTTTGGCCTTTAGCCGCAGGTTGGCGATGCTGGACGCCATGTTGACCCCCGAGGAGTTGCTGTTGGAGCAGGAGGGGGGGTAGGTCGCCATGGCAACGGGGCCGCTGCAACAGGAAGGGGAGGGGTCAGAACAGGAAGAGGAGAGTCACCGACAGGAAGTGGATGCTGAACAGGAAGTAGAGGGCCAAGAGGAAGTGGAGGCTCACACACAGGAAGTGTAGCGTCACAGACAGGAAGTGTAGGGTCACACACAGGAAGTGTAGGGTCACAGACAGGAAGTGGGGGTCACACACAGGAAGTGTAGCGTCACAGACAGGAAGTGTAGGGTCACACACAGGAAGTGGGGGTCACACACAGGAAGTGTAGCGTCACAGACAGGAAGTGTAGGGTCACAGACAGGAAGTGTAGGGTCACAGACAGGAAGTGGGGATCACACACAGGAAGTGTAGCGTCACAGACAGGAAGTGAGGGGTCACAGACAGGAAGGGGAGGGTCATAGACAGGAAGGGGGGTCAACAGGAAGGGGAGGGTCACAGACAGGAAGGGGAGGATCACAGACAGGAAGTGAGGGGTCACAGACTGGAAGGGGAGGGTCAAAGACAGGAAGGGGAGGGTCACAGACAGGAAGGGGAGGGTCACAGACAGGAAGGGGAGGGTCATAGACAGGAAGGGGAGGGTCACAGACAGGAAGGGGAGGGTCACAGACAGGAAGGGGAGGGTCATAGACAGGAAGGGGGGTCAACAGGAAGGGGAGGGTCACAGACAGGAAGGGGAGGGTCACAGACAGGAAGTGTAGGGTCACAGACAGGAAGGGGAGGGTCAACAGGAAGTGGAGGATCACACACAGGAAGTGTAGAATCACAGACAGGAAGTGTAGGGTCACACAGGAAGGGGAGGGTCAACAGGAAGTGGAGGGTCACACAGGAAGTAGAGGGTCACAGACAGGAAGTGGAAGGTCACAGACAGGAAGTGTACGGTCACACACAGGAAGAAGAGGGTCACACACTAAGAAGAGGGTCAACAGGAAGAGGAGGGTCACACAGGAAGTACAAACAGGAAGTGGGGGGCGTACTTGTTCTCGGAGGGCAGCATTTTCTGGGGCCCCCGCAGTGGCCCCGCCTCTGTCATTGGATACCAGCTGAAGGATCACACAGAGTCACAGTGTTAGCATAGCATTTAGCATGCAGGTGAACCAGAGGCACAAAAAAATGTTGCCCAGTAGAACAATAGCAGCGTCAATTAGCTTGTTAGCTAATTAATGCTCATTGGCTGAGTGGGGGAGGGGCTTAGCTGGGAAATGTGAGGGGCGGGGCTTAAGAGAAAGAACAGGAAGACAGCAACGAGCAGGAGCTAGCTTGCTTGCAGACACGTTTTGTAGCCGGGAGGAGTTAGTCATGTTAGCTTTAATTTTAGCCATGTTAGCATTGAGGTTAGTGGCATTGGCTTTAATGTTTTATACTATAGCCACGGTAGCTTTCTTGTTTCATAGCTTAGCAGTCTTAGCTTTAATGTTAGTCACATAGCTTTAATTTAGTCACATCAACTTTAATGTTCGCCATTATTTCTAATGTTAGCTTTAATGTTTTGTAGCTTAGCGATGTTAGCTCTAATGTTAGCCGTGTTGTAGCCCCCCCTTCAGCCCTCGCGTGGCGAGCACCCACCTGTAGGGGGCGGCGCCGCCCCAGGACAGGTAGTCATTGGGCCGCGGCGCCGGTCGCGGGACAATGGGCTGCTCCACCGCCGCCACGTCGCCCGAGTACGACTTGAGCAGCGACGCGTTCTTGCTAGCTAGCATGGCGCGCTCGTTCCGGCGGAACTTGGCCCTGCGGTTCTGGAACCAGACCTGGAAGAGGAGGCGCCGTTAGCCCGTTAGTGTGCTAGCGTGTTAGCAGGTTAGCATGCTAGCCTACCTGCACCCTGGCCTCCGTCAGGCTGACGCGCCGGGCCAGGTCCTCGCGGACGAAGGCGTCGGGGTAGTGGGTTCTCTCGAAGACCCGCTCCAGGGCCTGCAGCTGGGAGCTGTTGAACGTGGTCCGGTTCCGCCGCTGCTTCCTCTTCTTCTTCTCCTCCGACGACAGCGGCTCATCTGGAGGACCAGCAGAAGAAGAATAACGTGGAGGACCAGCAGAAGAAGAATGTGGAGGACCAGCAGAAGAAGAATGTGGAGGACCAGCAGAAGAAGAAGAGCGCGGAGGACCAGCAGAAGAAGAAGAGCGCGGAGGACTAGCAGAAGAAGAAGAGCGCGGAGGACCAGCAGAAGAAGAATGTGGAGGACCAGCAGAAGAAGAAGAGCGCGGAGGACCAGCAGAAGAAGAAGAGCGCGGAGGACCAGCAGAGGAAGAAGAGCGCGGAGGACTAGCAGAAGAAGAAGAGCGCGGAGGACCAGCAGAAGAAGACGAGCGTGGAGGACCACCAGAAGAAGAACGTGGAGGACCACCAGAAGAAGAAGAGTGTGGAGGACCAGCAGAAGAAGAACATGGAGGACCAGCAGAAGAACATGGAGGACCAGCAGAAGAAGAACATGGAGGACCAGCAGAAGAAGAAGAGCGCGGAGGACCAGCAGAAGAAGACGAGCGTGGAGGACCACCAGAAGAAGAACGTGGAGGACCACCAGAAGAAGAACGTGGAGGACCACCAGAAGAAGAAGAGTGTGGAGGACCAGCAGAAGAAGAACATGGAGGACCAGCAGAAGAACATGGAGGACCAGCAGAAGAAGAACATGGAGGACCAGCAGAAGAAGAACATGGAGGACCAGCAGAAGAAGAACATGGAGGACCAGCAGAAGAAGAACATGGAGGACCAGCAGAAGAAGAAGCGCGCGGAGGACCAGCCGGGGCCTGGACAGACCAGCAGGGACCAGCTGAGTTTTTAGACCTTCACAAAGCGTTGGACTCGGTCAACCATTCTGTTACTGAACAAACTGAGCAGTGACGATCTGTCTGGAGTCCTGTCTCTGTGATCAGGTCCAGATCTGTCTCTGTGATCGGGTCCAGGTCTGTCTGGAGTCCTGTCTCTGTGATCAGGTCCAGATCTGTCTCTGTGATCGGGTCCAGGTCTGTCTGGAGTCCTGTCTCTGTGATCAGGTCCAGATCTGTCTCTGTGATCGGGTCCAGGTCTGTCTGGAATCCCGGATGTCCAGGGACACCCAGGATTTTGAGGTCCACCCAGGACATCCAGGGACACCCAGGACATTGAGGGACACCCAGGACTTTGAGAGACACCCAGGACTTTGAGGGACACCCAGGACGTCCAGGTCCACGATGTCTGACGGCTTCACGACTCTCCGTCCTCACCACCGGCCGTCTCAGGCTGTCTTCACACCAGAGCTCTGTGGCTCCACCGAGCTGACACAGCGGCCCGCGGTCGGGCCGGGAGCCACCGTGTGAACACCTTTTTCACGTTGGGTCGACCTACTTTTAACTTTCGTTCTGTTTTCTACCAGAAGAAGTAAAAAAAAAATAGAATATCAAGGCAAAAACTCAACACAGATTTTATTTTGAAATCTCTGATTTTGGAACCAGCATCGCGTTTCCTTCCTACTAACTAATAAACTAAACTAGAGCAGGACAGACCACAAGAGTCCAGCAGAGACCAGCAGAGACCCTGAAAGACCAGGACAGACCAGCAGAGACCAGCAGCCGGGGGGACATGGATGAAAACGTTTACAACCCTTCAGAATAAAAGCGGAGAGACGCTGCTGGTGAGAACTGATGAGAACCTTTCAGAATAAGATCCAAACATTCTAGAACCCGAGAACCTCCAGAACCTTTTCAGAATGTCAGCTAAATGGTAAAAGAAAAGAACAGAAAAGAAAAGAAAAGAAAAGAAAAGAAAAGAAAAGAAAAGAAAAAGTCCCTTAAAAAATCTTCATGAAGTGCTTGAGAAATCCAACCAAAAATCCTTTAAAAGTTCCTTTAAAAAAACATTAAAAATCCATAAAATTGAAAATTACTTCAAATAATCCATTAAAAAAACGGTTAAAAAAATAATAATCCATTAAAATCCAATTAAAAAAATTGAAAAATTCCATTAAAAAAATCAATTAAAAAAAACACTTTAAAAATAAATTCCTTTAAAAATCCTTTGTAATGTCCTGAAAGAAATCCTTCAAAAAATGACTCTAGAAAAATGAATTTAATAAAGAACTCCATAAAGAAGAACTTAAAAAATACATTTAATAAAACCTTTAGAGATTTTTTTTAATAAACTGGAACCAAATCCTTGAGAATTCCTTTTAAAAAAAAGAGTTCAAGAAAAATAAAGTAAGATAAATAAAGAAATATAATATAATACAATACAATACAATACAATGCAATACAATATAATATAATATAATATAATATAATATAATATAATATAATATAATATAATATAATATAATATAATATAAAGAAAGAAAGAACGTTCAAGAAAAATACTTTATTAAAAAATAATAATAATACTTTAAGAACCTTGAAATAATCACTTCAAATTTCCTTCGATAAATTCAACAAAACTGCTTCAAAAAGCATTTTAAAAAATTCTGAAAAAAATCCTGGAAACGCCTCAAAAAATAAAGATCCTGAAAAAAAATACTGAAATGCTTTAAAGAAACCTTTAGAAATTCTACAACAGAGCTCATGAAAACGATGTAACTAAATAAAATAATTTATAAAAATTCACTCTATTGGAAAAACATTTGACTTTCTTACAAAGACTAAACAATCAATTATTAAAAATATAAATCTAATTTTTTCCTCATCTCGCCAAATCAATTCTTCTGTTCTTTCCCTTCATCAACATCGGTTTTAACAAATAATTCTTCCTCCAAATGATGCCAAATTAAAGCAAATTAATTCTCAAAGATACATTTTGAAGGAATATAAACTGACTGTCTTATAAAATATAAATATATATTTATGAAAAAGGCAGAAATGATGAGTTTATTGTAATTATCAATCAGTTTTTGACTTTTTTTAGCAAAACTTTACAATCAATTTCTGATGAATTCTTTCAAACACGTGAACATTAAAGAAGCTTTTAAAAAGGTCTTTTTAGGAATATAAAGTTTACTTTCTCAAAACATCTAAAGAAATGGTTTCTAGTATAAATATATTTGCATTTTTTTCTTAAAACATATATTTTTGAAACAGGATTCGTCGTCAAAATGAAGAAAAACTGTAATGAAATTATTTTTAAAAATCTGCTGGTGTTGGAAAATCTGTTCGCTTCACTGCAAAAGTCAAACAATCAAATATTAAAAAAGTAAATCTGATGCTGGATCACTATTTTTTATTTTTTCTTGGAATGGAATTCCTTTTCTAATGAATTCTTCTTCTTCTTGTAATAAAATCATGTTTCTTCTCTGCTGGGATTAAATTCTACTTTTCATTTAATTCCTCATTTAAACGAGTTGAAAACGAAAAACAATTATTTCAGAAAAAAAAATCTCTTTTAGAAAATAACTTTTTTTTTTTTTACAAAATTAAAAGTAAAAAATGTTCAAAATATAAATGGAGAACCATACGACTTTAATTTTTATTTCAAGAAATGATGTTACACGTTTAATTCGATGGAGAAACTGTCATAAAATACTCTCTAAAACTCTATTCTCCTGCAAAGATACTTTTACTTTATTACAAATTCCAAAACAATAAACCACTGAAAATATAAATCCAAGAATATATATTGTAATCTGTATGTTTATATTTAAACCCATTCTTCGACGGAATTAAATAAGAAAATTTAGAAAAATCGGTTTTATTTTGACATGTAGGATTTTTTATCACAAACTTATAAAACAATTTTCCCAAAAAAAAAAATTAAATAAAGAAACGTTTTAAAAATACTGGCGGACAAACGGATTATTTTCCTGAAAAAAAACAAACTGGAAGCTTCAAAAAAGTGCTAGAGGAGAGTGTGCGTGAGTGTGTGAGTGTGTGTATCCGGGGGAAAGTGTGTGTATCCAGGGGGAAAGTGTGTGTTTTCTCAGGACGTTAAAGTTCCTGACAGGCTGAAAATGACTCCTATTAACGCAACGATAACAAAAACACTCATTAAAGGCCGTTTATTTACCCTCTCCGGGAGATCTGCCCCGGCTGATTTACCCCGGCGGGACTCCGCCACACCATCTTTTCAGTTTCTGCGTCTCGGAGATCCGTCATCTCCAGCGGGGATTTTGACGGACTGTACGCGGGAGGGACGCACCGAGAGCGGCTTGGCTGTTTCCGACGCGCCGGCGGAAGAACCGGAGGTTCAAAAAAACATTTTAACATGAAGATAACATGATGGATTTGACGGGAAGAGGGCGGAATGGGGTGAAAGGAAACGCGGCTCCGCTCGGGGAATGTGGAAGTGATTTTCCTGTCTTCGCCGGGGCTCGCAGGATTTATGCCCGCCTGTAAGTCACTGAAGCCGGCTTTGATTTATCCAACACCCCGCTGGGAGAGCCGGAGCTCCGGAGCGGTGATTTCACAGACCTGGATCCGCCTCACGACGCGCCACAAGCGGCCTGGATTTCCTGGTTTACAACAAACATATATTTAAAATAAAGTTCTAAAAAAACGGGTCACATTTTCATTAAAATAATTTCAGATGCAGGAAATATGAGAGATTTTCCCGCGTTTTTTCTGATTTCTACCTGCATCAAGAAGCACTAGAGGCGGATTTTATCTTTTCTTAAACCCAAAACATTTAATTTGTTGAAAAAACTGAATTTAACTTAAAACACGCTTTAAATGGAGTTATTTCAATGTTTAATTCAGACGTGACCCGTCAGTCTCCACCGGTGATTGCTTTGATCTCCATCCGCCTCACGAGGCTCGAAAAGCGGATTGAATTCGTCAGACGTGTCGGTGGAAGAACCGGAGCTCCGGGAAAAAATAAGAAAATTAAAACATTTAAGATAAAAAGCAGAAAAACATGTAGAATAAATGTGAGGAGCTGTGGAGGGGAGAATCCGCCTCGTGCGCGCCGGAGCAGCTTTAGTCCTCCAGACGGCTAAAAATACACATTTTAAATCCTTTAAGTTCTTATTCTTATCAAAAATGAGGTAAGTAGAATAAATACATTTAATAAAAACAGTTGTCACGATGGGATGAGAAGTGGTTCCTCCATCTTCTCCACCGGAGTGTTGAAGCTTTCCTATCCGCCTCAGGAGCCTCTGAACCCGGGTAAATGAGTGAGAGGCGCCGGTGGAGGAACCGGAGCTCCGACAGAAAATCTTTATTGATGTGAAAGTTGCTGAATTCCAGTGAAAAGCTGTTTAAAGACTTTCCCAAAAATGCGTTTGAAGGCGGATAAATGTGATCCAGATGTTGGGGGTTTGGGACTCAAGCCGGCGCCGCGAATTATCTCAGTTTTTAAAAAATATTCCTTTTTTAAAAAAAAACAAAAAAAAAACGAAAATTACTTTGTAAAACATTAAAAACCTCCTCGAACTTGATGTGGCTGATTTGGACTCATTCCCGGAAACATCGCGTCGCTCTTTCCGTCGCTTTTTAAACGTGTTTAAAACCAGAATTCTTCTAAAACCTTCCGGCGGGTTGAGCTCCAGAGGACCGGGGCTGGCGCGGAGCTGCGGCCGCCTGAGGAGGCGCCGGGAGCGGACTCACATCGCACGGCGGGCCGGTGGAGGAACCGGAGCGGGTTTCTATTATTTTTATTTTTTTAATAATAATAAAGAAAGAATAAAGTTTGGAAATGAGTTTGAATAATTGTGTTTGCGGCGTTAAAGTGGAAAAAAAAGAAAAGCCCCTGGGGGCAAATAAATTCTAGATTATTATGATTTCGACACCTTTAAATGAAAAGATCAAGACTGGGGGTAAAGGAGGGGGGGGGAGATTTATTGCCCCCGGAGCTCGTGAGGTTACTTCACTGACCGACATCAAAGCGCTAATGGTGAATTAATGGGGGGTGGGGGGGCAGAGGGGGGCAGATAGCGGCGGAGCGGGGCAGGAGGAGGCAGAACTCACGGTCGGGCTGCGCCGTGTCGGAGCCGCTGCTCGGCCCCGGGGACTCCAGCAGGCTGCGGCCGCCCTCGGCGCCTCCCTCGTCGGCCTGCGGGCCCGCCAGCTCCCCGGCCTCCTCCAGGTCCAGCAGGTGGCTCACGCTGAACTTCTTCTTGGCCTGGAGCGGGTCCGACAGGAGCGGGGAGCCGTCCGGGACCGGCACCGGCAACGACACCGGCACCGGGACCGGGACCCGGCTCGGACCCGCGAAGCTGGAAGTCATGAGGAGAGATGGAGAGAGAGAGCTGGTCCTGGTCCTCCTCCTGGGTCTGGTTCTAGTCCTGGTCCTGGTTCTGGTCCTGGTTCTGCTGGTTTTTCCCGGGGCGTCGACGTCCTGCCGCCGCGAGACTGAGTCACATCTGAGAGGGAGAGAGGAGGAGAGGCTGGAGTCCTGATGGGGGGGGGGGGGGGGGGGGGGGGGGGGGTGATGACGACCAGATGTGAGGGAAAAAACACAGAAGAAGAAAAAACAACTCCTGATTCACAGAAACTTTTCCCCTGAAGTCTCTGACTCTATCACTATAGCTCTATGATTCTATAACTACAGCTATACAAGTCTATGATTATACATCCTACAGCCCTATGACTATCACTATAGCTCTATGATTCTATAACTACAACTATACAAGTCTATGATTATACATCCTACAGCCCTATGACTATCACTATAGCTCTATGATTCTATAACTACAACTATACAAGTCTATGATTATACATCCTACAGCCCTATGACTATCACTATAGCTCTATGATTCTATAACTACAACTATACAAGTCTATGATTATACATCCTACAGCCCTATGACTATCACTATAGCTCTATGATTCTATAACTACAACTATACAAGTCTATGATTATACATCCTACAGCCCTATGACTATCACTATAGCTCTATGATTCTATAGTCTGTAACTCCAAACTCCACAGCTAGGATTCTAAACTATTGCTCTATGTGCTGTAGCTCTATGTGCTGTAGCTCTATGTAGCTCTATGTAGCTCTATGGGCTGTAGCTCTATGTAGCTCTATGTAGCTCTATGGGCTGTAGCTCTATGTAGCTCTATGTGGCTCTATGTGCTCTATGTGCTGTAGCTCTATGTAGCTCTATGTTGCTCTATGGGCTGTAGCTCTATGGGCTGTAGCTCTATGGGCTGTAGCTCTATGGGCTGTAGCTCTATGGGCTGTAGCTCTATGGGCTGTAGCTCTATGTAGCTCTATGTAGCTCTATGTAGCTCTATGGGCTGTAGCTCTATGTAGCTCTATGTAGCTCTATGTAGCTCTATGGGCTGTAGCTCTATGTAGCTCTATGTAGCTCTATGTAGCTCTATGGGCTGTAGCTCTATGGGCTGTAGCTCTATGGGCTGTAGCTCTATGTAGCTCTATGTAGCTCTATGTAGCTCTATGGCCTGTAGCTCTATGTAGCTCTATGGGCTGTAGCTCTATGCTCTCTCTCTCTCTCTCTCTCTCTCTCTCTCCAGACATTATAAATCGATGACTCATCTCTCATGTTGGACAAACTTTAAAATCCACAAACAGGGAAAGTTCAGTGGGAGGAGGGGGGCAGCAGAGACAGGCGGGGGTGGGGGGGGGCAGCAGAGGGAGGGGGGGGGGCAGCAGAGGGAGGGGGGCCAGCAGAGCGGCTCCTTCATTAAAGCTCCACATCTGGATTCAATCTGCGTCTCTTTGATGGCATCAAGTGTTCTTTTCCCAAACCCCCTCCTCTGGAACAGCCCCCCCCTCCCCGCTCCCCCCGCTCTGTCATGTTCTGGACCAGTCTGCCATCCAACACCCCCCTCCGTACCCCCCCAGGGTTCATGTTCTCCGACCTGAAGGTTCCAAAAGAAGTCACTTTTTCTCACATCACTTCCTGGAACCCAAAAGAACCCTCAATACCCTACTGCCCCTACTGCCCCACAACTGCCCCTCAATACCCCTACTGCCCCTACTGCCCCACAACTGCCCCTCAATACCCCTACTGCCCCACAACTGCCCCTCAATACCCCGAATGCTCCCACAACTGCCCCCTCAATACCCTACTGCCCCTACTGCCCACACAACTGCCCCCTCAATACCCCTACTGCCCCACAACTGCCCCTCAATACCCCGAATGCTCCCACAACTGCCCCCTCAATACCCCTACTGCCCCTACTGCCCACACAACTGCCCCCTCAATACCCCTACTGCCCCACAACTGCCCCTCAATACCCCGAATGCTCCCACAACTGCCCCCTCAATATCCCTACTGCCCCTACTGCCCACACAACTGCCCCCTCAATACCCCTAATGCCCCTACTGCCCGCACAACTGCCCCCTCAATATCCCTACTGCCCCTACTGCCCACACAACTGCCCCCTCAATACCCCTAATGCCCCTACTGCCCGCACAACTGCCCCCTCAATACCCCTACTGCCCCTACTGCCCGCACAACTGCCCCCTCAATACCCCTACTGCCCCTACTGCCCACACAACTGCCCCCTCAATACCCCTACTGCCCCACAACTGCCCCTCAATACCCCTACTGCCCCTCAACTGCCCCCTCAATACCCCTACTGCCTCCTCAACTGCCCCCTCAATACCCCTACTGCCCCCACAACTGCCCCCAATACCCCTACTGCCACTACTGCCCCCACAACTGCCGCCTCAATACCCCTAATGCCCCCCAAATACCCCTACTGCCCCCAAATACACAAACTGCCCCATCAATACCCTTACTGCCCCTACTGCCCCCACTACTGTAGTGACACTATAGTGTATCTGTAGAGTAACTGCAGTGTAACTGTAGTGTAACTGTAGTGTAACTGTAGTGTGTCTGTTGTGTAACTTCAGTGTAGCAGCAGTGTAACTGTAGTGCGTCTGTAGTGTAACTTCAGTGTAGCAGCAGTGTCACTGTAGTGTGTCTGTAGTGTAACTTCAGTGTCACTGTAGTCAAACTGTAGTGTAAGTGCAGTGTAACTATAGTGTAACTGCAGTGTAACTGTAGTGTAACTGTGGTGTGTCTAGTGTATCTTCAGTGTAACAGCTGTGTAACTAATGTAACTTCAGTGTAACTGCAGTGTCACTTCAGTGTAACTGTAGTGTAACTGTAGTGTAACTGCAGTGTCACTTCAGTGTAACTGTAGTCCAACTGTAGTGTAAGTGCAGTGTAACTGTAATGTAACTGTAGTGTAACTGTAATGTAAATGTAGTGTAACTGCAGAGTAACTTCAGCGTAACAGCAGTGTAACTATAGTGTAACTGCTGTGTCACTTAAGTGTAACTGTAGTCCAAATGTAGTGTAACTGTAGTGTAACTGTAATGTAACCGTAGTGTAACTGCAGTGTCACTTCAGTGTAACTGTAGTCCAACTGTAGTGTAACTGCAGTGTAACTAGTGTAAATGTAGTGTAACTTCAGTGTAACTGTAGTCCAACTGTAGTGTAACTGCAGTGTAACTGTAATGTAACTGTAGTGTAACTGTAATGTAAATGTAGTGTAACTGCAGAGTAACAGCAGTGTAACTATAGTGTAACTGCCGTGTCACTTAAGTGTAAGTGTAGTCCAAATGTAGTGTAACTGTAGTGTAACTGTAATGTAACCGTAGTGTAACTGCAGTGTAAATTCAGTGTAACTGTAGTCCAACTGTAGTGTAACTTCAGTGTAACTGTAGTCCAACTGTAGTGTAACTGCAGTGTAACTATAGTGTAACTGCAGTGTAACTGTAGTGTAACTTCAGTGTAACTGTAGTCCAACTGCAGTGTAACTGTACTGTGTTTAACTTCAGTGTGTCGAGTGTAACTGCAGTGTAACTGTAGTGTAACTGCAGTGTAACTGTAGTGTATCTGTAGTAGGGCTGGTTAATCTGTCCGATTTCCCGATTCGATTACAAACCAATTTTCGATTATTAACGATTCTCGATAATCGATGATTGATTTTCCATTTGACAGCAGTGACCCAAATCCACCACAAAGCTCCTGCTCCATTGAAACAGCTGGCTGCTGAATGACTTCACTTCTCTTTGATTGAACAATTCAAAGAGCTTTCTGTCACTTTTCTGTAAAATGATCTGTTACTTCACACAGGTAAAAAAAAGCACACGGCACACGGCCTGGAAACCTGGGAAACCAGTGGAACGTCCTGGAAACGCTTCAGTCGTCTTCCTTCTCGCTTGAGCCACTGGAAAGGAAGTAAAGATGTTCTTGGTAGCTAATTTACACGAAGCCAGAAAACGTGAGTCGGTAAAACAACGCAAGTTCAGGGATAAAAGACAGAAACTCTGAACAAAAAGAAATGATAAAAAAAAAAATGATTCAGTAGAATTGAAGTTCCCGTATTGGCCCGAACGTAAGACGATGTATGTTGTTCCAGAACCTGTTCTCCAGAGTGGGGTGGTACCATAATGGAGGACTACATGTCGTTACACGTCTGCACCACTAGATGGAGCCACAGTACCAGGAAGACCAGGAAGCCAATGGAGCATCACAGTGACCTGAGGAGAACCGGAGGAACGTCTGGAACCATCTGGAACTTCTGGACCAGTGCTGCTGATTCACTGAGTCTCTGCCTCAGATTGTGAGAAAGAGAATCTCGTCTTTTATTTAATCCTGCAGGAATATTTCTGGATCTTAAATCACATGAAGTGTTTTCTCTGCTGTGAGTTTTCCTAGAAGAATCGTTCAATAAAAAGTGGTTTTATGAGGAACCTTACTGTCCCCAACATCTTTTTGTTTTCACAAAATGCTACTTGAAAAACAGCCGTCTTATAATCAGAGTCGTCTCATATTCGGGTATGTAGAGTATCTGCAGTGTATCTGTAGCTAAGCCCCGCCCCCTCTCTTTGACTGACAGCTAGACGTTAGCTTCAGCTATGCTAACTCCTCCTGAAGAACTTCCTCTGATCAGAGGAGGAAATAGTTTTGGGAGGGTTGTTGGAGGAGGTCACCTGACCTCTCACCCCCCCTGCCTCTGACTGCCCCCCCCCCCCCCCCCCCCCCCGCCGTCCTCTCTCATTACCCTGATTGGCTCTGAAGGGTTAAATGGGCCTCGTTGTTTGGGCTCCTCACTTCCTGTGTGGAGCACACGGGGTGTGGGGGGGGGGTGTCGGCGGAGGACGGGGGGCGGTGGGGCAGAAGGGGTGGAAAGGAGGGGTTGACTGCAGCAACTTAAAAAAAAAACAACCTTTTTTTTCCTCTTTTATTTAACATGAAGTGACGGCGGTGCGTTCAAGTGCTCCGGATTCGACTCGGACATCCGACGACTCTCCAAAACCCTTCAAAGTAAAATGACAAAACCGTCAGGTAATGGTGAGAATTCCGTTTGTCCCTGAAGGCATCGTCCTCATGATGCGTTCAAGTGCTCCTTTTTAAACTCCGTCACAACAAACTAATTTCTATCCCATTGATTCAGAGTCGTCCATTTCTTCCTTTTCAGTTATTGACTCTGACTAATTTTATGTGAAAACAGCGTTGGCTTCGTTTTATGGTTGGGGGCGTGGCCTCGAAGCAGCTGTTTCTTCATTTCCTGCAGCGTGCGGATAAATCCGGATCCCTCCCTCCGCCACACTTCTTGCAGCGTTCTCAGAATAAATCCTCTTTTCTTTACTTGGGCTTTTTTTTCTTGAATCTTCTCGAGTTTCTCGACTGTCGAAGGTTCGACGGGAGATCATGAATCATGGAGCGCACACGCACGCACACACACACACACACACACACACACACACACACACACACACACACACACAGTCTGCTGTCTCATCTCATTATTTCTGTTTGGAAGTGAAGCAGCAGCAGAGGGAGGAGGGAGGAGGGAGGAACAGCTCCCCCCCCAAGGAAATCTGGGTCTCATTAAGGAAACTTTGAAGAAAAAAACCGAGACACAGAAGGAGAAACACTGAGCGCTGCTAGCATGACTGTTAGCATCGATAGCCTGTTAGTGTGGCTGCTAGCATGACTGTTAGCATCGATGGCCTGTTAGTGTGGCTGCTAGCATGACTGTTAGCATCGATGGTCTGTTAGTGTGGCTGCTAGCATGACTGTTAGCATCAATGGTCTGTTAGTGTGGCTGCTAGCATGACTGTTAGCATCGATGGTCTGTTAGTGTGGCTGCTAGCATGACTGTTAGCATCGATGGTCTGTTAGTGTGGCTGCTAGCATGACTGTTAGCATCAATGGGCTGTTAGTGTGGCTACTAGCATGACTGTTAGCATCGATGGTCTGTTAGTGTGGCTGCTAGCATGACTGTTACCATCCATCGATGGTCTGTTAGTGTGGCTACTAGCATGACTGTTAGCATCGATGGGCTGTTAGTGTGGCTGCTAGCATGACTGTTAGCATCGATGGGCTGTTAGTGTGGCTGCTAGCATGACTGTTAGCATCGATGGGCTGTTAGTGTGGCTGCTAGCATGACTGTTAGCATCGATGGTCTGTTAGTGTGGCTGCTAGCATGACTGTTAGCATCGATGGTCTGTTAGTGTGGCTGCTAGCATCCATCGATGGTCTGTTAGTGTGGCTGCGAGCATTACTGTTAGCATCGATGGTCTGTTAGTGTGGCTGCTAGCATGACTGTTAGCATCGATGGTCTGTTAGTGTGGCTGCTAGCATGACTGTTAGCATCCATCGATGGTCTGTTAGTGTGGCTGCGAGCATTACTGTTAGCATCGATGGTCTGTTAGTGTGGCTGCTAGCATTACTGTTAGCATCAACAAACTCCTCGCACCACAACCTCTTACACAAAAAACAAACAATAATGAACAATGTGATGCTTTTTTGGATACATTCATATCCAAGATTGATAACATTCGTTCTGCTCTCCTGCCCTCCAGTTCTCCTAACTCCACACCTCCCACTCCAGCTTCCAAATTTTCCCAGTTTTCCCCTGTTACAGACAGACAGGTGGAGAACGTCATTCGCAAGATGAGGCCCTCCACCTGTCACCTGGATCCACTTCCCACATCCCTGATCAAATCTCATGTTTCTACACTGAGCCCCCTAATCACAACTATCATCAATCACTCCCTGCAACACGGTCTCCTGCCACAGTCATTGAAAACTGCAATAATTAAACCACTTCTCAAAAAACCTTCCCTTGACCCTGAAAAAACATCAAATTACCGGCCCATTTCCAATCTTCCCTTCCTGTCAAAAATCATTGAAAAAGTAGTCTCCTCACAAATTCACACACACCTCCAGTCCTCTTATCTGTATGACAAATTCCAATCCGGTTTCCGTTCAGCTCACAGCACTGAGACAGCTCTGGTCAGGGTCACCAATGACTTGCTGGTGGCCTCTGACCAGGGCTCTCCTTCACTCCTGTTACTCCTGGACCTCTCAGCCGCCTTCGACACTGTTGACCACTCCATCCTCCTCCACAGACTCCAGCATTTCATTGGTCTTTCTGATACAGCGCTCCAGTGGTTCCGGTCCTACCTGACTGGTAGGGCTGAGTATGTGGCCCTTGGGGAAGCCAGGTCGAGGTCCCACGCTGTCACCTGTGGGGTTCCCCAGGGGTCAGTGCTGGGACCCAGCCTGTTTTCCATCTACATGCTCCCTTTGGGCCACATCATCAGCAGGCATGGAGTCTCCTACCATTGCTATGCTGATGATACTCAGCTCTATGTCAGGCTGGACCGGACCTCCTCCCTCTCTATTCAATCACTCACCGCCTGCCTGGAGGAGACTAAAGCATGGATGAATGACAATTTTCTCCAGCTCAACAGCTCCAAAACTGAATTTCTATTAATTGGAACTCCACATCAACTCAAGTCCTCCCCTTCCACAGTTCTATCATTTGCCGGTCACACAATCAACCCAACAACTGCCGTTACCAACCTGGGTGTCCGTTTTGACCCCACCCTCTCCTTTGACCTCCATATCCAACACATCTGTAAGACCTCATTTTTTCACCTCCGGAACATCTCCAAACTACGCCCCTCCCTCTCCCTCCCCGCTGCTGAGAAGCTGGTCCATGCTTTTGTCTCCTCCAGGCTGGACTACTGCAATGCACTCCTCATCGGGATCTCTGGAAGAAGCCTTCAACGGCTTCAGTCGATCCAGAACTGTGCTGCCAGGATCCTGATGAGGGTGCCAAAAAGACACCATATCACTCCCATTCTCCATAACCTTCACTGGCTCCCGGTTAGGTTCAGGCTGGAATACAAAATCTGCCTCCTGACCCATCAGTGTGTCTATGGTAGTGCACCAGTGTACCTTAAAGAACTTCTCTCTCCACATGACCCGACCAGACGCCTCCGCTCCGCCAACATCAATTTGCTGAAGGTCCCCAAAACCAAACTATGTTCCATGGGGGACAGGGCTTTTCAGGCTGCAGCACCCCGACTGTGGAATGCCCTACCTATCCACCTGAGGGCACCACAGTCGGTGGACTCATTTAAATCTTGCCTGAAAACGTTTTTGTTTTTGAAAGCTTTTGAATGATTTTACTGTTTTCTGTTGCATTTTATGAGTGTAAGTATGAGTGTTTTTAATGATTTAGCCTGTATTTGTTACTTTTAATCGTCACTGTTGTTTTAAATTCCATTGTAGCACTTTGAGATTTGTTTTACAAATGTAAAGTGCATGACAAATAAAATTCATTATTATTATTATTATTATTAGCATCGATGGTCTGTTAGCATTCATTACCAAATCCCCTGGCATGTGCTGTGAGTTAGCCTCAAACTGCTTCATTTTCACTTCCTTTATTTAGAAAATTTGAGCTTTGTTTACATTCACTTACACATTAGCAATAGCGCAGCTAGCATGCTGCGATAAATACCCACAATTCCCTCTTGTTACCCCCCCCAGACATTAAACTGCCCCCAAGGATCAACAACCCAACAAAGTAATAGGAGAAAATTAGTGTTACCATGAGCACCGGTTTTGCCAGCATCTGATTGGTTAAACCCACTTCCTGTAATTTAAAGGAGGCGGGGCATTTAAAGCAAAAAGGAATTACCATTGTTTTATTTTAGAAGTTAATAAAAATAGCGTAAAAATCCCGTTTGTCAGCGTCTGTAAGCATCTCTTGAGCATGAGCATCTGTGTTAGCATCTGTAGAGCATTAGAATGCCTGTTAGTATCTGCTAGCACCTCTATTAGCATCTGTACTGTTAGCATCTCTAGAGCATTAACATCTCTGCTAGCAACATAACAGTGTTAGCATCTGAAGACTGTTAGCATCTCTTTTAACATCTCTAGAACATTAGCAGCTGAAGAGTGTTAGCATCTCTATAGCATTAGCATCTCCAGAGGATTAGCATCTAAAGAGTGTTAGCATCTCTATAGTATTAGCATCTCTTAGCATTTGACCAGCATGGGTAGGAACAAAAGCAACTCTGTAGCCCCGCCCCCTGTACACACTATAGCCCCGCCCCCTGTGCACACTGTAGCCCCGCCCCCACAAAGTCTGTATGGAACCAAAGAGTTCACATTTCCAGTCTGTCAGAGTTCTGGAGACTCCGCCTCCTTTTTGGACCCCGCCCCCTCTTCAGTCCCCGCCTCCTTTTCAAAGTCCGCCTCCTTTACAGTCTCCACGTTCTCCGCTTCCAACTGCGTCTCAACCGCAGGCCCCGCCTCTCTTTCCTCCTCCCTCAGCGCTAGCCGTAGCATTAGCTCCTCTAGCTTGCGCGCCTTGCGCAGCTCCTTCTGCTGGATGATGGCGTACAGATGTTCTGCCAGATGTTCCTTTAGCTCCGCCTTGCGGTGCAGGTCCAGCTTGGAGGAGACAAACTCCGCCTCTGCACGCTCGTACCGCTTCCTGTGGGGGAGGGGCTAGCATTAGCCACAGCTAGCAACCAGGAAGTAAGCCACCGACGGCTAGTGGCAGAGGGTTAGCGACAGTCGGCAGCAACAGATGGTTAGCGATTGATAGCTAGTGACAAACAGCTAGCGACAGACAGCTAACAACAGACAGCTAGCAACAGATGGTTGGCAACTGATAATTTGCGACAAATAGCTAGCCACCAACCATTAACGACACAGCTTATGACGGATAGCGGTAGCGGCAAGTGTCAGACGGTTAGCAACAGGCAGCTAGTGACAGAAGGCTAATGACAGACAGTATGCGACAAGCAGCTAACAACAGATGGTTAGCGACTGAGGGTTTGCAACAGGCAGCTAGCGACAGGCAGCTAGCGACAGGCAGCTAGCGACAGGCAGCTAGCGACAGACAGCGAGCGACAGCCAGCTAGCGACAGACAGCTAGCGACAAACAGCTAGCAACAGACATCTAGCGACAGACAGCTAGCAACAGACAGCTAGTGACAGGTGGTCAGTGACTGATAATTAGCGGCAGTTGGCTAATGACAAGTGGCTAGCAATAGATGACAAGCAACAGATGGTTTACGGCAACCAGCTAGCGACAGCTAGCTAGCTAGCTAGCCTACCTGGCCTTGCTGTACTCCCAGTCTGCCTCCTCGATTCGCCCCCTCAGGATGCTGATGTCATTGGTTGCCATGGTTTCCAGCTGCTGAAGCTCCGCCCTCACAGTTTTCAACATGGCCGCCTCAGCCTGGGTCTGCTGGCTCCTGAGGAGAACCGCACGTCGGGAACCACGAGTTAGGAACCGTGACTCATCACTTGTCACTCTAATAACTGGTTACTGGTTGCCATGGAGACGGTTAGTGGAGACGGTTAGCGGTTGCCATGGAGATGGTTAGTGGTTGCCATGGAGACTGGTTACTGGTTGCCATGGAGACGGTTAGCGGTTGCCATGGAGACCAGTTACTGGTTGCCATAGAGACGGTTAGCAGTTGCCATAGAGACGTACTTGAGCTGCAGCGTCCTGGTCAGCAGGTCCTTCTTGACCCGGTTCTGCTCCTCCATCAGGCTCTGCTGCTGCTGCAGAACCTGGAGCCGGGTCCGGAGAACCCTGGAGCCCAGCACCAGAAGACTAGTTAGCGATGGTTAACTCTCACCTTAACTAGTCTCTGAGAGGAAGTCCTGAGGACTTTAAACTCACTCTTCCGCCTCCTGTCTGTCCAGCTCCTTCACTTCCGGCGCCTCCTCCCGGCTCTCCTCGCTCTCTGCAGCCGGGCTCTGCTTCACTTCCGGCCGCGGACTGGGCGCACCGGGACCCGCCGTCTGCTCCGGAGCTCCGGGACTCGTCCTTTCCGGCGGGGGTTCGCTGAGCTGCTGCCCGGCCTGCAGCGCCTCCTCCCCGGCCGCCCGGCTCCGCTGAGCAGCCTGCTGGAGCGCCCTCTCCCTCTGCAGCTGCTGCCGGCTCCGCGGGGCGGAGGACGCCGCCTTTCGCGGGCCCGGAGCCGGGCAGGAGCCGCTCTCAGCCGGCCTCTGCTCCGCGCCTTTCCGCTGCATCCTCCGGAGCTCCTCGTCGGAGAAACCCGCCCAGCCGCTCATGTTGACCCCCCCGCGCATAAAGACACCAATTAAAAGAAAAAAATAACTTTTTAAAGCTTTTCTACTTCGAATGCAAAGTTAGAGAAACTCCGGGCAAGTCCGCCATCTTTGTTTATCCGTGCCACGTTGAGGACCCGAAAGCAGGAAGAGGGCTGCCCGACACAGTGCCTGAATAAAACGTCAGCACGAGCTCATTTCTACGCTAGCTAATATCAATGCTAGCTAACATTACCGCCAGCTGAAATTAATCTTTGCTAACAACTTTTGTTATCAAAGTAACAAACATCAGTGCTAGCTAGTGTCAATGCAAACTCTTAACTTTTACGTTTACAAGGACAGATTAATGCTAATTGTTGTGCAATACTGTTGCCAATGCTAAATTGTTAGCCTAGCCATGCTAACATCTTAGCTGCACAGATAGGTTTGCTCCAATAAAATGTTAACTACACTTTTAGCTAACATGCTGTGCGTAAATGTTAGCATCCTAACGTAGTAGCCATACTATTAGCTTAGCTGTGCTATTAGCTTAGCGATATAAATATGTCAACAATACTATCAGCTTTGCCTTGCTAATTGCTTAGAAATATGTATAGGTTAGCTATTCTATTAGCTTCACTACATATATGTTAGCTATGTAAATATGCTAGCATTAGCATCACTATGCTAGCACCATTATTAGCTTCATTGTCTTAAAATGTTAGCTAGCTTGGCTACTAACTTATGCACAGCAGAATTCTATCTTACAGCCACGCTACGCTAACACCTTAGCTAAACCCATAGCCGACGCGTCTGCTATGCTAATTAGTGGCGCTACGCTAACCATTTGAGAACACGAGCCAGAGGTTTGACCTTTAGTACGCACGCACACACACACACACACACACACACACACACACACACACACACACACACACACACACACACTTTCTGCTCCGTGTCTTTTAAACACCCCGGGGGCAATTACTGGGAGGGGGGGGGCAGACAGAGTGGCGCATGCAGTCCAGATGTTAGCGTCAGCAGCGTTAGCGGCGGGGGGGCAGAGAGACACGTTCATTAGAGAGATGGATGTGGTGGGGGGAGGGGGTGGGTGGGGCAGGGGGGCAAATAATAAAGCTTTGTAATTGTTGCGAGTTAGCTAGCATTGTGTGTTGTAGCGTTGCTAGCTCTGACCTGGTCTGAACTGCTCCGAGTCTGGGGTGTGAAGGAATGGGGGTAGTGACGTCCCCCCCCCCCCCCCCCCGCAACTGTTAGCCGCCAGCCGCCGCCGGCGCTATTTTTAGCGGCGCCGCTTGTTTTATTCATTAGCGGCGGTGTTTTCCCAGAGTGGCGGGGGGGGGGGGGGGCAACATCTGGAGCCCATAAAGGACGGGCGGGGAGGGGGGGGGGCTATTAGCGGTCTCTGGCGTTGTTAGCTTGTTAGCCAACCACCCGTTAACTGCCCCCCCCCCCCCGCCCCCCCAAGGAGTTTACGCTAGCAGAGTCTCATTAGTGCAGATCTTACAGAGGGGTAATAAAGCTAGAGTTAACTGCCCCCCCCACACCCCCGCTGCTTGGCGCTAGCCCCGGTTTCGTGGCGGCGAAGGGAGAAAAAAAAGAGCCGAGTCAACAGAACTTTGATCTGAGAGCGGCTAACGGCTAGCAGCTAATGCCGAACAGGTAATGGCTAGCAGGCAGCAGCTAGCAGGTCATGGCTAATGGCTAGCAAGACAGAGCCGATAGCTAACCACTAACTGGCTAATGGCAAACACCTCAAAGACAAGCTAAATGCTAACAGCTAACCATAAATAACAGCAACACGCTAAGTGCTAACAGCTAACTCATCCTTCTGGCTACAAGTTAGTTCAAAAACTGTTAATCAAAAACGATAATCTGCGAACAACTTAGCAGCAATGCTAACACTACCCTTAAAAGCAAGCATTTTAAGCTAGTCACATAACCACAGCTCACAATTAGCGATATGCTAACAAAAAAAAAATAGTGTGGTGTGGTAGCTCGTAAATGTCTCATTAAATAAATAAATCAACTAACGCTAACCACTCCCACGACGCCGTGTACTGGTTAGCATTGTTAAAAAAACAGCCCGGGGCGCTAGCATAGCGTCACCGTATGCGGTTAGCTAGTGTGCTGGCGGTGCTAGCTCTTAACGACACTAGCAGGGGTGTCG
This sequence comes from Salarias fasciatus, assembly GCF_902148845.1. NCBI lineage: Eukaryota > Metazoa > Chordata > Actinopteri > Blenniiformes > Blenniidae > Salarias > Salarias fasciatus. Next base: position 39,642,369 of record NC_043766.1, read on the forward strand.
TTAAGCTAATCGCTCCAGTCGGTGCCAGCTCGTGACGTTAATTGCTAGCAGATGTTTGCTAACGCTAAGGTTACGGAAGGGAAAAGTGCTATATCTTTTTAAGCTAGCAAACATGTTCCAAAACTAGCTTAGCCAAAACACGTGTTTCACGTCTCCCTGCTAGCATTAGCATGCTCGTCAGCATGCCAGTTAGCGTTAGCTTTAGCACCGTGCTGCAGAGGCTTGTGGGGCTTTTAAGATGGCCAACATGTGGATTTAATTACCCCGCTTCTCCAGTTACCCCTCCCCCCCCCACACACACACACACACACACACCGCAGGGGGGCGGGGGGTGAATGTTCACGAGGGCAGAAGGGAGAGGAGGAACACAGCAACACCGCCACCGTGTGGCTAACACTAACGCTAACAGTGAGGACTTCATTTAAAGCTAACTCTGAAGCTCTCAGTGAAGATAGCATTAAAAGCTAATATTTAAAGCTAATTCAGACACATGCTTCTAATGTTAGCACGCGCTCCAAGCTAACCCCCCTCCGCCGTTAGCATTCCTGCGGCTAGCGGTGACGTTGATCCTCATGAGCGCCGACCACGCTGAGTGGCGGCTAAACTAACCGCTAGTGACAAGGTGACGGCCCGTTTGGCTAACGTGCTAGGAGCGGGGGTGGGGGCGGGGGGTGGGGGCGGGGGCTAGCACGCCATCCGCGCCCGCTTAGCGTGCTAGCTCGCAGACGCACACAGCTCGCCTTTCACGAGACGGCGGTGGCGCCGCACACGCTAACGCTAAACATGTGGCGGCTGTCAGAGACAGGAAGTGCGAGAGCGGGAGTGGGGGAACAGCTGGAAGGAATCAGTGGAACAGCCGGGAGGGGGGAGCAGCGTCTGCAGCAAGCTAACGCTAGCGAGAAGAGGACTGAGGACTGCATGGAAGCTAATGCTAATTAGGGGAGGGGCTAGTGCTAATTCGGGGGAGGGGCTAATGCTAATGAGGCGGAGGGGCTAAGGTCAATGAGGGAGAGATGCTGATGCTAATGAGGGAGGAGCTAATTTTATGAAGGAGAGATGCTAATGCCAACGAGGACAGGAATAATGCTAATGAGGGAGAGAAGCTAATGCTAATAAGAGAGAGAAGGACATGTTAATGGGGGAAAGAAGTGAAGCTCATGCTAACAGTGCAGAATGAACTCAACATTTCAAAATGTTTATTCTTCAGCAACATTCGTAAAAAAAACACAACATTTAAATAAGAGTTAGCATCATGCTAACATCTCGACAGATCACCTGCTAAAGTCAGCGTAGGTATAACTAGCATCATGCTAGCTGATAACCTGCTAACATTAGCTTTAAAAGAGCTAGCATCTTTCTCATGATACTAACACTAACCTTCTAATGATAGCATTGGCAGAACTAGCATGATGCTAACTGTTCCGAAGCTAACCGGCTAACGTTAGCTTCCCCAGACTAATAAAGCATAAGGTCCTTGCTAATAGCTTGTTTTGTCTGACATACTAGGCAGCTAGCTTAGCGCATGGCGATCGTCCAGACAGGCATCATGATGTCGGGGAAGCCCCCCTGAGGCTCCGCCCCCAGGATCTCCAGCCCGGCGGCGGCGATGATGGCCCGCATGATGTCCAGGTGGCGGCTAATGCTGCTGTCGCTAACGTCTAGCTTAGCGCCCTGCCGCGCCATGTTGTCCTTGAGGATGATGACGCCGTCGGGGCGGAGACTCTTCCGGCAGCGGCGCAGGAAGTTCATCAGGTCCTTATCAGTCAGGTGACCTAAGGGGGCGGAGTCAGGAAGGTTACTACAGTGACCTGAGGGGGCGGAGTCAGGAAGGTTACTATAGTGACCTGAGGGGGAGGAGTCAGGAAGGTTACTACAGTGACCTGAGGGGGCGGAGTCAGGAAAGTTACTATAGTGACCTGAGGGGGCGGAGTCAGGAAGCTTACTGTAGTGACCTGAGGGGGCGGAGTCAGGAAGCTTACTGTAGTGACCTGAGGGGGAGGAGTCAGGAAGCTTACTGTAGTGACCTGAGGGGGAGGAGTCAGGAAGGTTACTACAGTGACCTGAGGGGGTGGAGTCAGGAAGGTTACTATAGTGACCTGAGGGGGCGGAGTCAGGAAGCTTACTGTAGTGACCTGAGGGGGAGGAGTCAGGAAGCTTACTGTAGTGACCTGAGGGGGAGGAGTCAGGAAGGTTACTACAGTGACCTGAGGGGGCGGAGTCAGGAAGCTTACTGTAGTGACCTGAGGGGGCGGAGTCAGGAAGGTTACTATCATGGTACTATCACTATACTATACTTACAATGGTTGCCCCGCCCCCTCTGATTGCAGTGGCTATTCCCCGCCAGTTGCCCCGCCCCCTCCCCGGTAGCCCCGCCTACTCACAGGCCACCCACTGTATCCAGACCACGTCGTACTTGTCCCGGGGGGGGGTGAAGTCCTGCAGGCTGTAGCAGAACAGCGTCTCCACCCGGTCGGCGCCGTCGCCCAGGAAGTCCTGGTGGGCCTCCAGCAGGAAGCGCTCCTCCATGTCCACCAGGTCCACCTTCCCGAAGACCGGCAGCAGGACGGAGCGCGACACCCGGCCGATCCCGGAGCCGCAGTCCAGGGCGAAGGACGAGCCGGCCTTCCCGGGGCCCTGCGGGGAACCCCACAACCTGCTAAGCTAGCAGGCTGAGCCCGTGTGCCCACACCATCTCACTAGCGCTGCACGTGCTCTAAAATTAGCTGCCTGGCGCAGTCACCCTGAAACCCGATCCCCAAACAGCCGCTAAGCTAGCTCAGCGCATTCCCTGTGATGAGACGCGCTGAGCTATGTTTAGCTAGCTGAGCCGACACGTCGTCGTCATCGCTAGCCGCTTTTAGAACGTGTGAAACGTGGATACTCACGCCTGTTAGGTATTGCTAGCATACCAACTGTGCTGCTCCTAGCTAGCAGAACTAATAGCATTAAGTTAGCATATTGCCACAGCTACTTGATTACTATCTGAGGCTTCCTGCTAGCATGACAGTCAGATTGGTGGCTATGCTGACTGACAGCATATGCTAGATTAGCTTAATCAGAGCAAAATCTGTTAAGTTTCATGGTTAGCATTTACCGTTCCTCTTAGCATTTAGCATTAGCATTCATTTTAGGCTTTTAAGTTAGCATGAATATTGGCATTAAGCAATAGCATTGACCAATAGTGTTAGTAAATACGTATATCAAACCATAAACATTTAGAGGTTAGCTTGAGCCTTTAGCATTAATGACTATGTAGCATAAACATCCTCAGGAATTTTTAGAGTTAGCATTAGCCATTAGCATTAGTGGCTACGCAGCATAAGGAACCTTCAGAAGTTAGCATTAGCCATTAGCACTAGTAGCTACATAGCATAAGAAACCTTCATAAGTTATCATTAGCCTTTAGCATCAGCAACCACGTACCATAAATCTAGCGAGGAACCTTCGAGAACCTTCCAGGTCGACGTTGGACACCTCCAGAAAATCTCCCATCATGCCCTCCTCCGTAGCCGGAACATCCTCGTAGAACTTCTGCGCTCGGTAGTAGAACGTCTTCTCTCCCTCCTGGAACTCGCACGTTAGCGGGAACAGCTTCACTGGAGGGAGCAGCATGCTAACAGTTAGCATTGTCCTGCTAGTTGTTAGCATCGTCAAGGTAGCATCTTCCAGCTTGCGATTAGCATGACGGAACTAAGTGAGGCGCACAGGTCAGAGTGACTAGCTGCATTGTTGAACAAAGCTAATGTTAGTTAGCATGACATGCTAACCATTTGCTAGCAAGATAAAATTGTGCTAAAATAGGCTGACTTGATGCTAATAACAGGCTAACGTGATGCTATTAACATGCTAATAGCTAGCAGGATCTTGAGTACCATGCTAACTGCTAGCGGAATCTGGAGCACTGTGCTAACTTGCTAACACTCTGCAGGATCTTGAGGGCTAACATGTTAACAGCTAGCACAATCTTGAGTACCATGCTAAGATCCTAGCCTCTCACCTAGCGGGATCTGGAGCCCCATGCTAACGTGCTAGCCTCTCACCTAGTGGGATCTGCAGCCCCATGCTAGCGTGCTAGCTTCTCACCTAGCGGGATCTACAGCCCCATGCTAACGTGCTAGCCTCTCACCTAGTGGGATCTGCAGCCCCATGCTAACGTGCTAGCCTCTCACCTAGTGGGATCTGAAGCACCATGCTAACATGCTAGCCTCTCACCTAGCGGGATCTACAGTCCCATGCTAGCGTGCTAGCCTCTCACCTAGCGGGATCTGAAGCACCATGCTAATATGCAAGCCTCTCACCTAGTGGGATCTGCAGCGGCATGCTAATGTGCTACCCTCTCACCTAGCGGGATCTGGAGCACCATGCTAGCGTGCTAGCCTCTCACCTAGTGGGATCTGGAGCCCCATGCTAGCGTGCTAGCCTCTCACCTAGCGGGATCTGCAGCCCCATGCTAACGTGCTAGCCTCTCACCTAACGGGATCTGCAGCCCCATGCTAACGTGTTAGCCTCTCACCTAGCGGGATCTACAGCCCCATGTTAACATGCTAGCCTCTCACCTAGCGGGATCTGGAGCACCATGCTAGCGTGCTAGCCTCTCACCTAGCGGGATCTGCACCACCAGGTACAGGTAGCTGGCGAAGAACTCGGAGCGCAGCGTGTGGTGCAGGTGGAATGACATGCTATGTTTGCACATGTTAGCATCTGCCTGCTTCCAGCGCTCCCGCATTGCATTGTGGGCCTCCGCGTACTCCAGGTTAGCTAGTGGCGCCGCGGCGGATTCTGCAGTGTCTGATCCAAACGCGGGACCCGGACCCGGACTTGGGGGCTCTGATCCTTCGGTGGTGGTTCCCATGGCAACGGGGAAGGAGGAAGTTCTCTGTTAAAGGTTCCAGGTTCCAGATCTGGTCGAGGTTCCTCCTCAGAATGCAGGTCAGTGTCTGAGCAGGGTGGTTTTCTTCAAGGGGAGGGGGGCGGAGCTAAAGAGGACACCAGGAAGGGGGCGGTGGGTGGATTCCTGAGACGCTACGCTAAAATTAGCATCCCGTGCTGAAAGGGGAGAACCTGGAACGTGTGGAGAACACAGAGCCAATATTGAGCTCGAATAGAGCTAGTATAAAGCTAGCTTAATGTTAATGAGAAGCTATTATGCAGGTAGCATAGAGTTAGCACACAGCTAATATAGAGCTAGTATAAAGCTAGCTTAATGTTAATGAGAAGCTATTATGCAGGTAGCATAGAGTTAGCACACAGCTAATATAGAGCTAGTATAAAGCTAGCTTAATGTTAATGAGAAGCTATTATGCAGGTAGCATAGAGCTAGCACATAGCTAATATAGAGCTAGTATAAAGCTAGCTTGAGGCTAATGCGAAGCTATTATGCAGGTAGCATAGAGCTAGCACAGAGCTAATATAGAGCTAGTATAAAGCTAGCTTAAGGCTAATGAGAAACTATTATGTAGGTAGCATAGAGCTAGCACAGAGCTAATGTAGAGCTAGTATAAAGCTAGCTTAAGGTTAATGAGAAGCTATTCTGCAGCTACCACAGCGCTGGATGCAGGGGACATCCAAGATGGCGGAGGGAGAACATATATGGTACAGTGAGAGATCTGCCAACAGAAGCATGACGTCCGAGTCATCTGGAGATGTTCGCAAGTTGTTTCGCTTTGCTTTGTTTTCCTTTGTCTAGTCTTGTCTTTTGTACGTTTGTATATGAAGAAGATTAACACAAAAAATTAGAAAAAAAGATAACCTAATTAAAAACTATCTACATTACAATAACAAACAAATAACCTCGGCAAATTCAACACGGGACAGGGCTAGCATAGGGCTAATATGAAGCTAGCATAGGGCTAGCATAGGGCTAATATGAAGCTAGGATAGGGCTAGCGTAGGGCTAATATGAAGCTAGCATAGGGCTAATATGAAGCTAGCCTAGGGCTAGCATAGGGCTAATATGAAGCTAGCATAGGGCTAGCATAGCGCTAATATGAAGCTAGTATGGGACTAGCATAGAGCTAAAATAGAGCTAGCATATCAAACTAATATAAAGCTAATCAAAAACTAACCAGCACTACAGATGCTAATTAGCCATAACCTAACTGGAAATATAGAACAGGACAGTTTGTTTTGTTTCACTCAAAATGTTTATTCGGCATTTTCTTCGCCCTTGTATGCTATGCTAATGTATCTAACAGGCACTTCAGCGCTAACGAAGCATTTCCCAACATTCCCGGAGTCAAATCCTGACAGGACGGAGCTAGTGTGGCTAACAGGCTAGGCTAAAGTCTTTAACTGGCAGTTAGCAAGACAGGAAGGGGATGCTAACTCAACACAGGCTAATATTAGCCTAGCTTGTGCTGAAAGAGCTAAAAGAAAGTGAGCGAGTCAACGCTAACAGCTAACAGTAGCGTTTAGGTTAGCATGGAAACATTAGCGCTGCTAGGTTCAATTGTTTAGGCGGACGACGTCGCTAAGGCTAGCCAACACCACGAGCTCGCCGATAGCACGCACGCAGTCTGGCGCTAAGCTAGCAGTAGCATCAGACAGCTCTGGTCCTGGTCCAGGTTCTGGTCCAGTTCCTTCATCTAGACCACCTTCTGGCAGAGATCCAGCTTTTGGATGGATTCTGGACTAAGAACCGGTTCTGGTCTACCTTCTGGGACAGGGGTTAGGAACAGGTCCAGGATCTGGTGTAGGGACCGGTTCTGGTGTACCTTCTGGATGACGATCTGGGACAGATCCAGGTATTGGCTCTGATCCAGCTTCGGGTTCTGGTGAAGGAACTGGTTCTGATTCAGGGACTTGGTGTGGGTCTAGGTTCTGACTGTCCAACTTCTGGTAAAGGATCTGGTTTATGTTCTGGTACTGGTTCAGGATCTGATGTAGGGACTGGTTCTGGTCCAGATTCTTGTCCAGGATCTGGTTTAGGTTCTGGTACTGGTTCAGGTTCTGGTCCAGGATTTAGCGCAAGGACAGGGTCTTCTCCAGGTCCTAGTTCTGGTTTAGGTTCTGATTCTGACCCAGGTTCTGGTCCAGGATCTGGTTTAGGTTCGGGTACTACTCCGGGTTGTGCTTCAGGTCCAGGATCTGGTGTAGGTTCCTGGTAATGGTTCAGGTTCTGGTCCAGGATTTGTGTCGGGAATGGCTCCTCTCCAGGTCCTAGTTCCGGTTAGATTCTGGTTCTGACCCAGGTACTGGTCCAGGATCTGGTTTAGGTTCTGGTTCTGAGCTCCTCTCCTGGACCGGATCGGGGACCAGCTGGAACCGGTCCAGGTTAGCTGGGTCCATTAGCACTGAGGAACCAAAGGAAAACAATGCTAAGCTAACAGTGTGAAGCTAACAATGCTAAGCTAACCATGTTACTGAACGCTCACCTCTGGTCACGTGGCGGGTCAGCGTCTCCGTGACGACGTTCTCATACTCGTTGTCAACAGCGACGAAGGGGGCGGAGTCAGAGTCCAGCGACGGCTGCAGCGCTGCCACACGTCCTGGGACACAGAGCGCAAGCTAGCCCTTCTCCTGCAGTGCTTTTAGCTTTGATTAGCATGTTAGCATGAGTCCTCTCAGTGGCTAGCATGCTAGCAGCGCGGGTTAGCCTTACCGTCCTGTACTGACGGTCCAGCTGCTCCTTGACGTACGGTAGCGTCATGCTAATTAGTGCCTCCCGGACGATCTTCTTCCTCAGGATGCCGCTAATCGTAATCATATGCTAACAACAGACATTAGCTAGAAACACAAGCAGTTAGCAACCAGAAGCTAGCCATGCTAGCTTACCTGCAGAAAACGCGTTGTTGGCCTTGTGGGCGGAAGTCTGGCTCGGCGTCATCGTCCAGCAGGATCTGTTGGAATGTGAAGACCGCGTTCTCCACCAGCTGTTAGCATTAGCATGTTAGCACATGAGGACAGTTAGCGGAATGGCGCTGTAATCTGTATGGTGTCAATGTAATACTTCCCACCTGCTGCAGGTCCAGGCACGCGCTGTCGGTTAGCATTAGCGCCGCTGCGTCGGAGAACCCGAAGACCTTCCCGTGCGGTGCTAGCTTGGTCGCTAACGCGTCCCAGGGTCTGGTAGCAGCTCTGCAGGTTAGCACGAGGCATGCTAGCATGAGCTAACATGCAGGAGTGGTGGTAGCGTCACAAGTCACAGGACTAAACACAGCACAGCTAATGCTATGTGTACCTTCTCTTCTGGTGTTGGCTCCGCCCAATTCTTGGCTCTGACAGCCCCCTGCATTGACATCTGGGTAACGCCACGTCCCTGCAGGAAGGCGTCGCATGGCTCCAGCGCGCCGTTAGCAGGGCGCTCAGGTGCGGTGCTACTTGCTCCGCAGCTAGCCGCTCCGCCGCCCTCCGACACACAAGCTAACGGACGCAAAGAGAGGCTATTGCTAATGCTAATATGCTACATGCTAATTGGAGAGGATGTGAGCTAATGCGAACATGTGCTAATTACAGAGATAGGAGCTAATGCTAGCATACTACATACTAATGCTACCAGGCTATATGCATATAGAGAAGATTAATATGATTGATAGCTAATGCTAACAAGGCACAGACTATTAATACTATTTAAGTATAAGCTAATGCTAACATGCTACATGCTAACTGCAGGAAATCAGAGCTACTGTCAACTGCTACATGCTGCATGCTAATACTAACAGTTCACCTCGGACCCGGTCCCGGACGGAGCGCCGGCTCTCCCGATCAGGTCCAGGTCAGAGGTCATGGCAGGTTCCGGTTCCGGAGGGAGTCCCGCAGGTCCTGCTTGACCCGGGAGAAGCGGTCCAGCAGAACCGAGTCCAGCAGGACGTGGACGTCCTCCAGGAACTGGACCACAGGCGGGTCTTGTGGGAACCGGGGCGCCTTCAGGTCCGGGAGGAGCCGCTCCATCACCAGACCTGACAGGACCTGCGGGACTGGAGCCAGGCGTCAAACTACCGCCATGGCGGGGGGGGCGGAGTCCCAGAGTGGGCGGTGGCCTCACCCGCACGTCGCTGCCATCAGGAGGCTCCCCGCGTGGTACCTGGGTCCGCCCCCGTTCTCCCGTTAGAAAACCGCACTGCGTGGACGAAGGCCTCCACCTCCAGGCTCCGCCTCTTCAGGAAGTCTGTCGCCACAGCAACCACAGCATGTTAGCACAGGCTAAAGCTAGCACCGCGACGCATACGCAGAGTCACCACACACTAGCATGTGTTAGCATTAGCATACCCTGGTTCTGGATTCATTAGCATTAGCATACCCTGGTTCAGGATTCAGTAGCATTAGCATTAGCATACCCTGGTTCTGGTGCCGGATGCAGTCCTGCAGGACTCTGCAGAACCGGTCCCCTCTGGTCCTGGTTCTTGAAGGAGAACACGGAGTCCCTGCGGTGCGGCAGACGGAGGAACACCAGGAACCGGGACCCGGAGAACCCTGAGAACCCCGAGAACTCCTCCCTCACTCCCTCCAGATCGGGAAGTCCCTCAGGATCTGGTCCACATAGGAGTCCACCGAAGTCCAGACGGAACCACCAGAGGGCAGCAGAACCTGGACTGGAGGGACCCCCTTCACAAGGCCTGAGAACATGAGGAGAACATGAGGAGAACATGAAGAGAACATGAGGAGAACATGAAGAGAACATGAGGAGAACATGAGGAGAACATGAAGAGAACATGAAGAGAACAGGAAGAGAGCAGGAAGAGAACATGAAGAGAGCAGGAAGAGAACATGAAGAGAACATGAGGAGAACATGAAGAGAACATGAAGAGAGCAGGAAGAGAGCAGGAAGAGAACATGAAGAGAACATGAGGAGAACATGAAGAGAACATGAAGAGAACATGAAGAGAACATGAAGAGAACATGAGGAGAACATGAAGAGAACATGAAGAGAACATGAGGAGAACATGAAGAGAACATGAAGAGAGCAGGAAGAGAACATGAGGAGAACATGAAGAGAACTTCAGGATGAATTAAGGGAACTTGAAGAGAACTTTGAGGGGAACTTTGAGGGGAACGTGAAGCAGAACCTCCAGTCCTTCGTGGTTCTCCAGGCGGTACCCCTCCCCGGACCACCAGGTAGCGCTCTCGTCCACTTCCTGTTGTGGTCCAGAACCAAACCAGGTTCTTCATAGAGAACCTGACCCTGAAGGCAATCCTGGAACACAGAACACACATCAACATCCAGGTGTGTGTGTGTGTGTGTGTGTGTGTGTGTGTCACCTTCTGTCTCAGCCGCAATGTGTGTCCTCTTTCAGGTTCTAGATTGTTCTCCAGTTCGGAGAACCGGGCAACCAGCAGCTGCTTCCTGTAGTACGGAACAAAGTCCTGAAGCTCCGCCTCCGCTCGCTCTGGAACCAGGAAGTGAAACATGACACTGGCTAAGTCATGATAACATGCTAACAACATGGAGGACCAGGAAGTGAAGCATGACACCAGGCTAACTCATGCTAACATGCCAACAACCTAAATAACCAGGAAGTGAAACATGACACCAGGTTAACTCATGCTACATGCCAACAACCTAAATAACCAGGAAGTAAGCATGACACCAGGTTAACTCATTGCTAACATGCCAACAACCTAAATAACCAGGAAGTGAAGCATGACACCAGGTTACTCATCGCTAACTGCCAACAACCTAAATAACCAGGAAGTGAAACATGACACTGGCTAAGTCCATGATACATGCTAACAACATGGAGGACCAGGAAGTGAAGCATGACACCAGGTTAACTCATGCTAACATGCCAACAACCTAAATAACCAGGAAGTGAAGCATGACACCAGGTTAACTCATGCTAACATGCCAACAACCTAAATAACCAGGAAGTGAAAACATGACACTGGCTAAGTCATGATAACATGCTAACAACATGGAGGACCAGGAAGTGAGCATGACACCAGGCTAACTCATGCTAACATGCCAACAACCTAAATAACCAGGAAGTGAAACATGACACCAGGTTACTCATGCTAACATGCCAACAACCTAAATAACCAGGAAGTGAAGCATGACACCAGGTTAACTCATGCTAACATGCCAACAACCTAAATAACCAGGAGTGAAGCATGACACCAGGTTAACTCATGCTAACATGCCAACAACCTAAATAACCAGGAAGTGAAGCATGACACCAGGTTAACTCATGCTAACATGCCAACAACCTAAATAACCAGGAAGTGAAGCATGACACCAGGTTAACTCATGCTAACATGCAACAACCTAAATAACCAGGAAGTGAAACATGACCTGCTAAGTCATGATAACATGCTAACAACATGGAGACCAGGAAGTGAAGCAGGACACCAGGCTAACTCATGCTAACATGCCAACAACCTAAATAACCAGGAAGTGAAACATGACACCAGGTTAACTCATGCTAACATGCCAACAACCTAAAATAACCAGGAAGTGAAGCATGACACCAGGTTACTCATGCTAACATGCCAACAACCTAAATAACCAGGAAGTGAAGCATGACACCAGGTTAACTCATGCTAACATGCCAACAACCTAAATAACCAGGAAGTGAAGCATGACACCAGGTTAACTCATGCTAACATGCCAACAACCTAAATAACCAGGAAGTGAAACATGACACCAGGCTAACTCATGGTAACATGCTAACAACATGGAGGACCAGGAAGTGAAACATGACACCAGGCTAACTGGAAATATTGGTAGCAAGATTAGCTAAGTAGCCATATATATGGAGGATTAGCATAGTTTAACAGTGTAGCATGAGGTCGACATGTCTGCGTGACATCGGGTTCACACAATCTCAGCAGGGGAGCATGTTAGCATGACAGCATGAGGTTAGCATTGTGCTACTATGATGCTAGCATGCAATCTTAACATTAGTGTGAGGTAGCATAAAGCTAGCCTAATGTCAGCTTGTTGGCGGGACAATCAGCATAAAGTTAGCCTGTTAGCCTGTTAGCATCACATGGTGTGAGGTTAGCTTGAAGCTAGCCTAATGTCAGATTGTTGGCGGAACACTAGCATAAAGTTAGCCTGTTAGCATCACATGGTGTGAGGTTAGCTTAAAGCTGGCATGACAGCGGGAGCGGCAGGTGTGTCGACGCTGGAATCTCCCAGCCGTCTGAAGGTCCTCGAACCCGTCACCTGAGCTCAGAGAACAGTGGGAACAAAAGAGGCGTCGCCATAGCAACCAGGGAGTGGCACACACACACACACACACACTGGTCAGACCGGTTCTGCAGGTTCTCCGGTTCTCAGATTGTCTGGATCAGATCGGAGCTCCGAGAGTCGACCAGATTCGACGACACACTGGGCTGTGTGTGTGTGTGTGTGTGTGTGTGTGTGTGTGGTGTGTGTGGTGTGTGTGTGTGTGTGTGTGTGTGTGTGTGTGCGTGTTCCGACCCGTGATGGAGGCGGTCTGAGCTTCATCCAGCAGCGACGACGAAGACGAGGAGCCCATCTCTGAGGAGCCGGACGACTGGCCGGAGGAGGAAGGGGCGGGGCTAAGGGGCGGGGCTAAGCTCCTCCTCTTCCTCCTCTGTGGGAGGGAGGCCACAGCCTGTTGACCTTTGACCTCCACCTCCAGTAATGTGTGTGAACAGGGCGCCACACAGTGCAGACACCATTCCCAGGGCTGTCCCGATGTCCACAGAGCAACAAGTAGGGCGCCAGAAGTTTCCCACAATGCATCTTGAAAAGTAGTGAGAATCGATGCTCCCGAGACGGCTCGATATTACCCACAGTGCATTGCGAATCTCCAGCTTTTACCCTTTAACAGTGATTTCCCCCTTGTGTTATAATCACGAGAGGGGGCAGAAACAGGAATGAACGGACAGTCGACACACTGCATCCACGGTCCAGGCTTTGTGAAATAAGCTGCACTCAGTGAGTTTCAGAAGCCGATGTTTACAGAAGAGAGGGTCCGACGGACAGTTATACTTAGCCCAAGAAATGGCTCTGATAGCCTTCTTTTGTAGAACTTGCAATGTTAGGAGGTAACGGGGTAAGTATTACACCATGTGATGCTACAGTAATTTAGATGAGGTTCGAATACGGGCCGATAGGACATCTGGATATGGACATATTTAGATAGTTTCATTGTTGGGTAATCAAGGTGTTTGCTGAAGTTTAAATGTTCATCAGTCTGGACGCCAAGAAATGTCATAAATTCCACTCGTTCAAGTACGCAATTGCTTATTTTAATGTCTACATTTCAAGGCTTTTCCGACATCTACTTGAGCGGAATATATAATTTGGTTTTCGCTGTGTTCAATGATAATTTATTACATTTTAACCAGTGTCAACTTTTTCCAATTTCCCGATTTACAGTATTATGGAGTTCTTCCAGGTTTTTGTGAGATAGGAATACATTTGTATCATCTGCAAAGACAACTTTATGGAGAGCTGAAGAAGAATTTGAAAATCATTTACATAAATTAGAAAAAGAAGTGGGCCTAATTGACCCCTGAGGTACCCCACAATGAATAGCTTTACAGTTAGATATATCATCATTTACGTGCACATGTAGCTTCTGAACCAACTGAGCGCTAAGCCCCTGACACCACAGTGCTCCAACTTTCCTAATAAAATATTATGATCAATAGTGTCAAACGCTTTGATAAGACAAGTGAAACACCAATCCCACACTCGCCTTTATCAACAGCGTCATTTATTTTTCAGTGAGATCCAGGATTGCCAAACAAGTGGTACTTCCCTTTCTGAAGCCGTATTGTGACGGGGTGAGCATGTTGTGTTTGTTAAAATAGTCATAGAGTCTTTTATAAACTATTTTTTCCATAATTTTGGAGAAAGTTGGCAAAATTGCGATAGGACGATACTGCTGCAGATTGTTTTTATCTCCAGATTTAAATATTGGAATGATTTTAGCCGTCTCTGGTACCACTCCGCGCTGAAGTGAAAGACTGATGCAATAAGTGGATCTACAATGTCACGAACAATGAATTTGATTATTTTGCTGCTAATGCCATCAACTCCTTCTGTGAGGGAGCGTTTCATACCGAGTATAATCTGTGTTACTTCTAAGTTGTTGGTGGGTGAAAGAAAGAGTTGGGGTAATTCCCATGAGGCACTGATGGTAGGTGGCGCCCCCTTGTGGGCTTATGTTTTTTGATAAAGTCTCACCAATGGAGCTGAAATACTCATTGAAACAAGTTGCAAGGTCACCAACACTGGGATCACCACCGCAAGAAGCCTTGAAACGCTGGTGTGTGGTGGTTGGGTTTACTCATTTTGATCACTTTAGTTAGTTTATTTCGATACTTACTGTATTTGATTTTATTTTCTTCAGAAGGGTCCTTTATGTAGTTTTTGTACAAAGCATTTTTCTTTTTGATCGAAGTCGTAATTCCTTTAGTCAGCCAGTTTTTCTTGTCCCCGTGATTTCTTTTTATTGTCTTTTCGGGAATGCACAATTTTATACTCTCACCTGATTCCTGAGTCAGAGCATAATATGCTGCATCAGGACATTTACACCGAGTTCCAAGATTTATTTGGAACTGATTGATTTATTTATTATACAATTCAAAGTTCGTCCAGATTAACATAGAAATTATGTGGGTGGGAATCTGGTGGTCGATAGTTCCCCCCAACTATTATGTTTTTGCCATTTTTGATATGAAGTTCGACAAATAAAGAATCGGAGAGCCCATCCTTGATAAACAGATCATCCCTGGTGGTCAGTGAGTGGCGAAGGTCTACATACAGACACACCCCACCACCACTTTCCCAGCCCTGTTTTTGTTGAATAGTGCATAACTCAAGATTGAGGGTCTATATACGTTTTTTGATTCATCTTCTGCGTTTTCCCTTTCAGTTGTTTCTTCGCCCTGGAATCGGTGATAGCCCTCTTGATGGGCTCTATCAGGGAATCCACCAAGATTTTAGTGATTTCACTGATAAAGTCACTATCTTGGAAAAGAGCATCCATTTGTTTGCTTACTGTGTCTTCGACATTGTCGCCAGGCCAGTATGTTTTGACCCCTCTGGCGCGCTCTTGTCTCGCTGCATGCCGAGTGTGGAGCCAGCACGTTTCACTGAAGAGCGAAGAAACCGTTCGGACAGAGCGCCGATTTCAGCGAGCAGCAGCCAGGAATGTAGGGAAGGGAGTCCGGTCGCCTCTTAATCCACTAGAAGCAGAAAAGTCAGGGGATCATGTAAAATCATGTTGACTGTTGATCGATCCAGCTCGCGCTCTCAGCAACAGGTGTCGCGCGTTGATGACATCATCTCAACAACAACTGAACCTCCTAGAACAAGAGCTCCTGTCCTGCCGTTAGAGAACAGGAACCTCCAGCAGACCAGCACTCTGAGAAGGAAGCGTTCTCCTGGGACGGTCTGGGACTAACAGCTGTTTAGGATCTGATGGTTCCTGGTTGTTCAGGGCTTTATAGGTTCAGAGGAGGATTTTGAATTCTATTCTAGATTTAACAGGAAGCAGTGAAGGGAAGCTGATATTGGGCTGATATGGTTCTTGTGAGAACTCTTGCTGCAGCGTTTTGAACCAGTTGGAGACTTTTTAGGCAGTTATTGGTTCCTGATAACAGGAGTTCCAGTAGTCTCCAGCCAGCAGGACTGGCTTCTGTGTTTTCCAGCTGCAGTTAGTGAGATTCAGAGTGAGACTCTAGAAGGTTTTATGCTTAGTTTCAGTTCCAGGACTGATTAGAGGTTTAGAGTTCTAGATGGACGCTGCTCCACCGCCTCGGCCAGATTCTGGAGAATATGATAGTTGACATGTTGCTTCATTTAGACATCTCAGTGTCTTCATCCTTCCTGAGCCAGGTTTCAGTGAGGTTTAATAAATCTAAATGATGATCAGTTATTAGGTCACCAGTCAGCAGGATCTGGAGGAGAGGGATCGGATATTTAACAGTCCACATTTGACTCTTGTGGGTTTTTGTTCTGCTGCAGGTTTAGTTTTAATTTTGATGAGGTTTTTAAGATTCACTCCTGTCCTCTTGTGAACATGCTGCCTGCTGGAGATAATACCAGTGCTACTGTTAGCCTGTGTTAGCTACAGTGCTATTATTAGCCACTTATAGCCCTTCCTGTTAGCTAACAGGAGAACCTTCCTGTTAGCTAACAGGAGAACCTTCCTGTTAGCTAACAGGAGAACCTTCTTGTTAGCTAACAGGGGAACCTTCCTGTTAGCTAACACACAGGGTGCACATCCACACACAGCCGGAGTGTCATGAGGTGAGGTGCATGATGGGAGTCAAACAACAAACAGGGCATGAGGGAAATAAAACCTTTTTATTGAGTTTTTGGGGGCGGGGCTTCCTGTCCAGGGTTCACGCAGGGGCTCGCCACTAGCTAGCATTAGCTGTGTTAGCATTAGGCGTGCTGTATCGAGCTAGGACAGCAGACACTAGCCACTCTCCTGGTGGCTAGCTTTAGCCGTGTTTGCATTGGGCGCACTGTGTCAAGCTAGTATTGCTAACACTAGCCGCTCTCCTGGATGCTAGCGTTAGCTGTGCTAGCAGTGGATGTTAGCTGCTCTCCTGGCTGCTAGCATTAGCTATGCTAGCAGTGGATGTTAGCCGCTCTCGTGGCTGCTAGCGTTAGCTGTGGGAGCGCTGTGCTGAGCTAGCACCTCCTTGAACTGGGTCAGCGTGGCGTCGGTTCGAACCCCGGTGGGGTCAAAGTGCGTGCGGCTGCAGCGGAACCCGGCGTCGGTCAGGTACTGCAGGAACCGGTTCAGTCTGGAACGCAGAGCGTTAGCGCATCAGAACTGCTAGTGTGCTAACACGCTAGCACGCTAGCAGACCCACCTGGGCATGTTCTTCCCGCGGATGCTGTGGCGGTGGATGCTGTAGTAGAACGGCGGATGCTCCGCCCACTTGGTCTCCGCCCACTTCTCAGCCCGGCGCCTCTTGGGGACTGGAGGGGAAACAGGAAGTCACTTCAAAATAAGAGAAAAATAATGGAACAAACATGTTTTCCTCTGATACTATGAAGGGCTGACCTGTGGGCTCTGATTGGTCGTCTGCCTCGGTGCCCCGCCCCCACACTCGGCCTCGGCCAGCAGCGTCTTGATGAGCGGCGCGGCGTCGTCCAGGCCGCGCTGCTGCCCGCCGTTAGCATCTTCTTCAGGAAGTGGCTGGAGAACAGAGAGCCGGCCCTGCGCGGCCGCCGCCGTTAGCATAGCGTGGGGTGCGGCGGGGTTACCGCGGCGCGGCGAGCGTCCTCACCACAGGGGGCCGAGCTGCACCGCCGTCTTCCCAGGAAGAGTTCCGTCACAGCCGCAGGGCAGCGAGTCTGGGGGACAAGCTAATGCTAGCATGATGCTAACTCAGGCAATACAACGGTATGAGGGAAGCTAATGCTAGTAATACCTGCTTCAACATGATGACAAGCTAATGGTAAATGCTAAGTACCAAAGCTGGCCTGCCCTGATGATGTCATCACTCACCGCCCAGACTCCGCTCCTCGCACCACTGGCAGTGCGTCAGCGTCCGCAGCTTCCGGATCGACTCGTCGGCCTGCGACGGTCCGCGCAGAACCCGGACGACGAGAACCAGGTGCTCCAGAGCGGGCCAGCAGAACCTGGATTCCTTTGTTACAGCGAGCCGCGGCCCTAAGGAGAACAAGCTAACGGCTACTGCTAGCAGGACCTGTGGAGAACAAGCTAACGGCTAATGCTAGCAGGACCTGTGGAGAACAAGCTAACGGCTAATGCTAGCAGGACCTGTGGAGAACCGCAAGATAACAGCTAACGCTAGCAGAGCCTAGCTTGCATGGAAGCCCGCCCCTCATGATGAAG
Organism: Salarias fasciatus; assembly: GCF_902148845.1. Taxonomy (NCBI): domain Eukaryota; kingdom Metazoa; phylum Chordata; class Actinopteri; order Blenniiformes; family Blenniidae; genus Salarias; species Salarias fasciatus. The sequence goes on from NC_043766.1 coordinate 39,660,107, forward strand.
CCCCACCCCCTCACCTGGCCACTGCCCCTCCACCCCCATAGCCCCGCCCCCTCACCTGGCCGCCGCCCCCACCACCACGCGCACCCCCAGCTCCCTGTAGTACTCGGTGCGGACCACCCGGGCGGCGTAGTGACGCAGCGTGACGTCGGGCGTCTTGGCGTACAGCGTGCCCGTGTCTGTGCACGTGAGCGAGACCACGCCCAGGTTGCGCACGTTCCGGAAGGCGGAGTCCAGGAAGTTGACGGGAGAACCGAACGGATCCAGGTGTCTGTGGGGGAGGGGGTGGCATGAGCGGTACAGACATGCTAACGTGTTAGCTACAAGAGGCTAATAGGTTAGCTATACCATGCTATTAGGTTAGTTACAACATGCTAACATGTTAGCTACAAGAGGCTAACGGGTCAGTTACACTATGCTTTATGGTAGTTCCAACATGCTAACATGTTGGCCAAAAGAGGCTAATGGGTTAGCTATAGAATGCTATTAGGTTAGTTACAACATGCTAATATGTTAGCAATAACAGGCCGTTTCTCAATACGCGTACTTCTCTGTACTTGTGAACTCACGGACTCGTGAAACGTCATCAGTCAGAGACCAAGTACTGTTCCAATTCAAAGTACGCATCTCACCAAGTACGCATGAAATACCCGGATGTGACTAACTCCGCCCACTTTACCGAGTCTGCATCGGACCAGACTTGTGCAGACTTGAGAAGCGAAATTACCCAGAATGCATTTCGCAAGACATGCCGGAGGAGTAAACACACAGAGGCGAGTAAAAAAACTCTGAAATGTTAGCGCTATTGTTTAACAGAACGTAGTTTTAACGGCGTCTTAGGCGAGAATACAGCTGTTTAGAATGTTGATATGGAGTCAGTCTGTCCACATCGAGCTATTTGACATTTTTTTCCAACGATTTCGGACGTCTGGGGACCCGGACGGCTTCAGGAGGCGAGCCGGCGCTCAGCAGGCTGCGACTCTCCGCCGTGCTTAAACATGATATAGCCAGGGTGCGAACTATGGGGGGCCAGGGGGGTCTCAGCCCCCCTTGATGAGACATGAGCCCCCTGAACACATGATTTGTGAAATTTTGGGGGGGGGGGCTAAATATTGGAAAAATGCTGTTTCCTTCATGCATTTCCTTTAATTTATTACTATTGATTCAGTATGATCATAATCATGGATCATATGCAGAATCAGGCCAATTTTAATGGATGATTTGCGCATCACTATTTCACTTTAATAAAGAGGCCAACCTGCATGCAGTACTTGTCCTCACCATTGAAGCGTGGGGGCGCTATGCCTTAAGCGTCACTTAAAGCAGACATGTTCCCTCAGAGGCACGCGCACCCCCCCCAATAAGTGAGCCCCCGGCAGCAGCGGTCCAGTTCGTAAAGGGCTTCTACTGGTCATATTGGTGAATGTTGGGCATTCGGACTAAAACCAGAACTGTTTCAATCCAGGGACCACTGAGGAACCAGAACCTGGTCCACAGGTGGTCTGCAGCCAGATGTGGATGGAGGGAGGTTTGCTTTTCCATGCTTCAATTAATGCAGGTATGAGTAATATACTGAGTTGGTAGTGTGTGATTCTTCATTTTTTGTCCTCCTCAGAGACTTTGGGACGTCTGCAGGGTCGGCTGTGACGCCAAACAAGCTTTAAATGTAAGAGGCAGAATCTGAAGGTATCAGACCTGGTTCTGTACTTTGAATGAACCAGAGAGGCTTCCTGTGATGGGCGTATTGTGACGTTATAGTAAGAATTCACTGTGTTCATGTTTGGGTTTCTGGTTATTGAGATAAAGCTTCTTCCTTCCAGCAGGTGGCAGTCTGGAGTCATGAAGGCTCCTGGTTCTGCAGGTCTGAGTCTGAACCTCCACCCAGCAGAACCCAGCTGGTGGAGACAGGACCAGCTGGTTCATGGTGGATCTGAGCAGGACCAGCTGGTTCATGGTGGATCTGAGCAGGACCAGCTGGTTCATGGTGGATCTGAGCAGGACCAGCTGGTTCATGGGGGATCTGAGCAGGACCAGGACCTCATCGTATCCCAGGTTGTCAGTATAGACCTCAGTAAAGCTCCTCTGGCGTCACAAACACCCCTCAGTGTGACGGAGGGGAAACTCTCTGTTGAGGGAACAGATGTTTCTGTGGTTCTGCAGGAGGAAGAGTTCTGACGTGGCTCCATCAACAGAGAAACGCCTGAACCAGGACAGCAAAGCTCCAGGTTCCTCCGGCTCCGGTCTGGAAGTGGATCACTGAGATGAGGTTCTTCAGCTCATCCTCAACACTGAGGACGGTCCAGAACCCTGCAGAACCAGACCGGAGCTCCTGACTCCATCAGGGGATTTTTCCTGGAGCAGAATCTGTAGGATCTGTGCTCAACACTGAAGACTGGAGTCACATGACCTCCTGATCACTGACCTGTTCATGTTGTTGTTGCTGGTAAATAAAAGAAGAACTGTAGAACTTTTAAAAACATGTCATTTTTTAAACCTTCCTGATGGTTCCACTTTTTTTTGCTTTTATTCTTGAAGGTTCTGTTGAAGTTTAATACATTTTTTGTGAGACATCTGTTTCTGATTATCTGTCTTCGCTCAATAGTGGAACACATTGATGTGTTTGCTGAGGAGAGAACTGAATGGTCATACTGATGTGTTCAGCTATATAATGTCTATTAGACTCATGTAAATCCATGCATCATGAAGACCGGAGCAGACGGAGGACAGAGGACACTCAGGGAGGACAGGCAGGAAAACAAAGTGAAATAATTGTGTTTGTAGAAACGTCTGATCAGCTGCTGTTCTTCTGAGCTCAGCTCCAAGTCGTTAAACAGTAACTGAACAGCTGTTCAGGAGGGCAGAGAGTAGCTCTGTATTACACACAGCGTTTATAACACAGAACAGGTACAAGCTGTTTTGCCACATTTTTCTGTGTAGATCATCCTGTATCGTCATTTTAACCTTTTTCCAATTTTTAATGCAGCGACTTGCTTTATAAACGTGTTCCACACCAGCTCCTCTCTTCCTCTAATGCTTCCTGATCACTGGCCGCTATAAACACTCGTCTTCTGTTGCTCTTTGATCCATCTTTTAATGTACGAATGAATGAAAACTCTCAGATATCGGCTGTAGACACACGATGAAGTCATCAAGTCCGCATGTTCCAACTGCGCATTAACTTCGACGCGTTCTCGCCTCGTCGAAAGTCTGGACTCGAAGTCCGACTAACAGGCGTGTACTCTCCAAGTCCACCAGTGCGCACTCGCGGACTAAGAACTGAGAAACGGCCTGACTAACATGTTAGATATGAGAGGCTAACATGATAGCAAGCTCCAGCGATGCTAACACTAATCTAAAGCTAACGCAAACTGCCCTCTGTGGCTAACGCTAACAGCTAGCTTACTCACATGTAGTCGAAGGCCCTCAGGTGCATGATGACGTTGGCGTCCATCTTGGCGACCTCCACCGCGACCCCGGCGGCGGGCGGCGGCCCGTCGGGGTCGGGGAGCGGGGCCTTGGGGTCGGGGGGCGGGGCCTTGGGGGTCACCCGGTTGAGGCTGCAGTTGTCCCGGATGTTCCTCACGCACACGTCGCTGATGTCATTGATGGTGACGCGCACGGCGCCGCGCAGCTGCGTGGCCCACTGCAGTCCCATGATGCCTGGCGGCGGAAGACAGGAAGTGACGTCACCCGCGACGTCGACTGGAGGAAGCGCGGCACGGTTCCAAACCTGTGGCTCCGAAGGCGTCCAGGCAGTCCAGGGGACGTTCCAGAGAGAGAACTGAGACGCAGCAGAGAACCAGCTGCCTGCAACGCAAAGTACACAACTGACTACACACAGCACAACACAGAACAACACAACACAACACAACACCACACAAACTACACAACTGACAACACACTACACAACACAATATAATGCACACAACTGACAACACACTGAACAACACAATATAAAGTACACAACTGGTTACACAAGGAAACACAGTACACAGCTCGCTAGGTTGTGTACTTCAAGTGTGTACTTCAGGGTATTGTTCAGATTGTGTACTACCAGGTGTGTATTTGGGGTGTGTACTTCAGTGTGTTCTTCAGGTGTGTACTTCGAGTGTGTCCTTCAGGTTGTGCACTTCAGGTGTGTACTTGGGGTGTGAACTCTGGGTGTGTACTTGGTGTGTGTACTTGGAGTGTGTACTCCAGGTGTGTACTTGGGGTGTGTAGTTGGGGTGTACTTTCGGTGTACTTGGCGTGTGTACTTCAAATGTGTACTTCAGGTGTGTACTTCAAGTATGTACTTCAGGTGTGTACTCCGGGTGTGTACTTGGGGTGTGTACTTCAGATGTGTACTTCAGGTGTGTACTTGGGGGGTGTACTTGGGGGGTGTACTTGGGGTGTGTACTTTAGGTGTGTAGTTCAAGTATGTACTTCAGGTGTGTACTTCAAGTATGTACTTCAGGTGTGTACTTGGGGTGTGTACTTCAGATGTGTACTTCAGGTGTGTACTTGGGGTGTGTACTTCATATGTGTACTTTAGGTGTGTAGTTCAAGTATGTACTTCAGGTGTGTACTTGGGGTGTGAACTCCGGGTGTGTACTTGGTTGTGTACCTGTTGATCTTCATCTTGCTGTTGAAGTACGTGTCGCTCCGCTGAGGAGAACCGAAGTTCGGCAGAACCTGGATGTCGACATTCGACTCGTTCATCCGGTGGAACCCTGAGAACCCACACACACACACTAAGTAAACACACATACACACACACACAGTGAACTGAACACCCAGGGACCGGACTGACCCTCCCCCTGGTGGGCGGGCTCTGCGTTGCCGGGGTAACTGCCCTCCGTCTCCCCCCGGTTGCCGTGGCGACGCAGGTGTCCCACCATGTCGGTGCGCCGGCCGATGGTCCCTGAACACACCACGCAGTGGTAGTGGGCGCCGTGGCGGCCGCCGGCCTGCAGGGGCGGGGTTTAGAGATGGTGGAGGGTGAAAGGGGCGGGGCCAGGGAGGAGGACTCACCTGGTCCGGACCGGACCCGGACCCAGACCCGGACCCGGTCTTCAGGGGTCTGCAGGGCAGGTGGCAGATACACATCCTGAGACCTGGAAGCAGCAGAGCCGGAATAGCTGGTTAGCTGGTTAGCCCGTTAGGTCGTTAGCTGGTTAGCTAGCCATGGTAGCAGAGGAGGCGGCGGCGACCTTTGAACTCCACGGAGACCTTCCAGTGCAGGTTGGACAGGTGGCGCCTCAGCTTGTGGCTGTAGCTGGACTTGAACTTGTCCTCCGGACACAGGGGACACGACTTCCTGCCCGCTGAGCACACACCGCAAGCTAGTTAGCATCACATGCTAACACGGCGACCAGAGACTTTTATTTTGAAGGAACTGACCGGAGGTGAGGTCCACCAGGCTCTCCAAGGACTCCAGGGTAGCCTGGATGGAGACATGTCTGTCATCTGGAAACAGAACGGCACGCTAACGGTTAGCATCAGAGGCTAACGGCTAGCATCAGAGGCTAACGGTTAGCATCAGAGGCTGACGGCCAGTATCACAGGCTAACGGTTAGCATCAGAGGCTAACGGTTAGCATCAGAGGCTGACGGCCAGTATCACAGGCTAACGGCTAGCACCAGAGGGTGACGTCTAGCATCAGAGGCTGACAGCTAGCATCAGAGGCTAATGGTTAGCCTCTGATGCTAACCGATAGCTCTGTCCCGGCCGTCCAAAGTTCTGTATCTAATAATCCAGTACTGTTCCTGCTGTTTCAGACTCTGGTGGTTCTGCAGTCAGAACCTCCTGTGTTCTCCAGTCCTGAACATCAAGTCTTTATTCTGTTCCTGTCCTCCTGTCAGGGTTCTGTCAGGTTCTACTGTCAGGGTTCTATCAGGTTCTACTCCTGTCAGGGTTCTATCAGGGTTCTATCAGGTTCTACTCCTGTCAGGGTTCTATCAGGTTCCACTCCTGTCAGGGTTCTATCAGGGTTCTATCAGGTTCTACTCCTGTCAGGGTTCTATCAGGTTCTACTCCTGTCAGGGTTCTATCAGGGTTCTATCAGGTTCTACTCCTGTCAGGGTTCTATCAGGTTCTACTCCTGTCAGGGTTCTATCAGGTTCCACTCCTGTCAGGGTTCTATCAGGTTCCACTCCTGTCAGGGTTCTATCAGGTTCTACTCCTGTCAGGGTTTTATCAGGGTTCTATCAGGTTCTACTCCTGTCAGGGTTTATCAGGGTTCTATCAGGTTCTACTCCTGTCAGGGTTCTATCAGGTTCCACTCCTGTCAGGGTTCTATCAGGGTTCTATCAGGTTCTACTCCTGTCAGGGTTCTATCAGGTTCTTCTCCTGTCAGGGTTCTATCAGGGTTCTATCAGGTTCTTCTCCTGTCAGGGTTTATCAGGGTTCTATCAGGTTCTACTCCTGTCAGGGTTCTATCAGGTTCTTCTCCTGTCAGGGTTCTATCAGGGTTCTATCAGGTTCTTCTCCTGTCAGGGTTTTATCAGGGTTCTATCAGGTTCTACTCCTGTCAGGGTTCTATCAGGTTCTACTCCTGTCAGGGTTCTATCAGGTTCTTCTCCTGTCAGGGTTCTATCAGGGTTCTATCAGGTTCTTCTCCTGTAAGGGTTTATCAGGGTTCTATCAGGGTTCTATCAGGTTCTTCTCCTGTAAGGGTTCTATCAGGGTTCTAGCAGGGTCTCTTCCTGGTCTCCTCTGAACTGTGTTAGTCCCCCTCGCGGAGCTCCGTGCTGGGGCCCTCCCCAGCTTCCCGCGCTCTCTGCTCCCGCGCCTCTCCCCGCTTACGTCACCGCCTCCACTCAGAACGTGGAGAACCCTCTTCCGGTCCGAACCGAACGTTCTCGGGTTCTCCTCTCACGGTTCTTACTCACGTTTTTCGGACTCGTCCTCCTCGTGCAGCTGAGCGGCGGCCTCCTCACGGAGCTCCGCCATGACGCGTTGTGATGACGTCAGCGCGGAGACGCACTTCCGGTTCCGCCGGCTAACGTTAGCAGCTAACGCCAATGACGTGTGGCGGCGTACTCGGTGTCCAGCACGTGAGCGTGGAGGTCCCTCCTCAGAACGTTCCTGACGAGTTCAGGGAGACGCTCTGTGTCTACAGGCAGGGAGCAGAGAGAACGTTCTGTTGATGTTCTGACTGATACCTGTCACGTGAGACCTGTAGAATCCTGAAAACCCTCCAGCAGGTTGGTTCTGCCGGGTCTGTCCGGTTCCTCTCCACAGCTCTGCTCCTCTCACCCAAGTGTCCACAACACGATGTCAGAGGTCCCCCTCCAGGTCTACCTGTCTCTGCCTAGTGGGCCTTGAAGACCCCCAGTAGAACCATGGAGTCCCCATATGGAGCGCTGTCCAGCCCCCCCCCCCCTCTCAGGGACTCCAGGAAGTCCAGGTCTCTGACTGCTGTTCGGCCCGTCGGACCTGTCCACGACCCGGAGGACCAGGGACCAGACCCTCTGGTCCACACCTGGTGCTGAGCTGTGGGGCTGGAAGAGAACCAGACCAGACCCTGCCTGTCACCACGGCAACGCTGTGACCCAGCTCAGGCTCCTCCCCCCAACCAGGTGACATCATGCCCCTAGAGCCAGTGTCTGGGTCCAGGGACCGGGTCTCCAGGCCCCTGCCGTCAACTGCCCCCAATTCACCCTGCACCCGGCCCCCTAGTCCACCCTGCACCCGGTCCCCCCAGTCTCCACCCGGCCCCCAGTCCACCCTGCACCCGGTCCCCCCAGTCTCCACCCGGCCCCCAGTCCACCCTGCACCCGGTCCCCCCAGTCTCCACCGGCCCCCCAGTCCACCCTGCACCCAGCCCCTACGGTTCCCTTGGTGGGTGGGGGGTCCCGGAGGTCAGGACCACGTCGCCCTTCAGGCTGAGGCCGCCCGGGCCCCGTTAGCAGCCAACAGTAACAGGTTAGCTTGGCAGATAAGACGTTCACGTGTTAGCATTAGCTGCTAACAGACTTGTACAGGTTAGCGTTAGCAGCTGACAGTCGGTCACAGGTTAGCATTATCTGCTAACAGACTTTTACAGGTTAGCTTTGGCAGCTAAGTCGTTACGTGTTAGCATAAGCTGCTAACAATCAGGCTTGGTCAGAGTTGAAAAAGGAAGCTTTATTGGCAGAACATGTGGAACATGAAACGATGCTAACAGAAACTGGACAGGACGCTCGGGGCAGGAACAGAGGAACGCCGTTCTCATTCGTTCCCTCTTCGGTTCTTCTTGTGGCTCTTCTTCCTGAAACACAGAAGAACCAGAACTGGAGAACTGTTCTGGCTGTGCCGATGCTAGCAGACGCTAGCTAGCTACCTTGGCGCCTGAGAACCGACCTGTCGGGGGACTTGGAGTGGCTGCGGTGCCGGTGACTCCGATGATGACCTGGAACAGACGGGGGTTAGCGGGGTTCCACAGAGGCTATGGTTCTAAGGAGGTTCTAGGAGGTTCTGGGTACGGGGACTTGGAGCGGTGGCGGCGGTCTCGCGACCTGCTGCGGTGGCGCCGTGGACTCTTGCTGCGGTGACGTTCTCGACGGGGCGACGGACTGCAGACACAGGGAGGTTAGCGGCTGCGCTGGCTTAGCGGAGAAGCTAGCTGCGATGCTAACCTGCGCCTCTGGTGAGCGGCTCCTCCTGCGTGGGGAGCGGCTCCGGCGGTACCGCGGCAGGGGAACGGGGACGGGCGGGGGGGGGGGGCGGTCATTGTCACGGTAACCACGCCTGTGCGGCTCCGTGTCTGGAGACGTTCCACCTGTGGATCGGGGACGCGACACAACATGGCTTTAGCGACGGGTGGTTAGCTTTAGCATAGTTGCATTAGCCTGTTAGCAGAAAGTACTTTGTCTTCCTCGTCCTTCCTGTTAGCATTAGCCTGTTAGCATTAGCTACATTGTGTCCTCGTTCCTTTCTGTAGCATTAGCTACCTTGTCTTCCTGGTCCTTGTCCTTTCTCTTAGCATTAGTACCTTGTCTTCCTGGTCCTTGTCCTTCCTGTTAGCATTAGCTACCTTGTCGTCCTCGTCTTCGTCCTCGCTCGTCTCCACCTCGTCCAGGTCTTCCCAGGGCGCTGACCCGGGGCTCCAGAAGCTCCGCCTCCTCTAGAACCTGCCTCTTCTGGAACCCGGAACACAGGGTCAGAGTTCACGCCCCACCGGGACCCCGGCCCCGCCCCTCCTCTCTGGCCCCGCCCCCTGCAGTGCGCGGCAGGATGACATCACAGACCCGCTCGGCGTGGAGCAGCTCGTCGATGAAACGTCGTCCACGGGGTCAGCTCGAACTCTGGGGAGAACGGTCAGAACCTCTGAGGACCGGGCCCAGGACTCATTATCCAGACTCAGGACCCAGTCCAGGACCAGGACCAGGACTCACCCCCGTTGCGGTTTCTGGCTCTTGATCTTGCGGTAGTCGTTGTAGAGCGGCTCCAGGTACTTGTAGCAGTCCACGGCGGTCCCCGTCAGCCTCATGTAGGGTGGCCCCCAGCAGCGCACGTACCTAGAACCCAGAGACCCGTCAGGAAGAGTGGGACCGGACCGGACCCGGACGGGAGCTGGACCACTTGAAGTCTCGTTCTTGATGAACTCCACGATGATGTCCTTCCGGCGGATCTGCAGCATCTTCAGGGGTGAGGCAGAACGGCGTGGGCTTGATGTTCCCCCGTAGACCCCGCCCACGAAGCGCAGGTCCATGGCCTTGTCCACCACCAGCTCCGCTAGAACCCCCAGAACCCCCAGAACGAGCAGTTTCAGTCAGAAAGTCGTCTGTGACAGAGCTGCGGTTTGAACACGACGGTCACCAACAGTCAGACGCCGGGGGACAGCAAAGTACTGACCCCTCGGTCCGCTCAGCAGGGGACCGTACCCCCTCAGGGACCGCGGTTCTGGTTCGGTCCGCTCAGCAGGGGACGTACCCCTCAGGGACGCGGTTCTTCGGTTCGGTCCGCTCAGCAGGGGACCGTACCCCCTAGGGACGCGGTTCTTCGGTTCGGTCCGCTCAGCAGGGGACCGTACCCCTCAGGGACCGCGGTTCTCGGTTCGGTCCGCTCAGAGGGGACCGTACCCCCTCAGGGACGCGGTTTCTTCGGTTCGGTCCGCTCAGCAGGGGACCGTACCCCCAGGACCGCGGTTCTTCGGTTCGGTCCGCTCAGCAGGGGACCGTACCCCCAGGGACCGCGGTTCTTGGTTTCTGGATTCATTTCACAGCTGCTTTTCAGCCTGTCGTTCCGCTCGTCTGGACGGATAGACGCGCTCTCTCTTCTCTCTCTCTCTCTCTCTCTCTCTCTCTCTCTCTCTCTCTCTCTCTCCTCTCTCTCTCTCTCTCTCTCTCTCTCTCTCTCTCTCTCTCTCTCTCTCTCTCGGCTTCTCTCTCTCTCTCTCTCTCTCTCTCCTCTCTCTCTCTCTCTCTCGGGCTAATGTCCTCTCTGCTGTTCTTCTTCTTCTCATTTCCGGCAGACTCGCAGCACACTGCTGCCTCTCCTGGTCAAGTCCAACATCGCAGCAACAGCTGTAGTAACTGCCGCCCGGTCAAAGTGCAGCGAAGTTGCCAGATCCGCTTATTTCGCTTTTTATTTTGAAAGTCTCTTGTCAATGCTGGCAGTCAGAAGTTGAGGGTTTTTTTTTTTTTTTTTTTTTTGCTTGTTCCAAAGTGCCGCTTTGGGCTGTTCTGCTGCCAAATCCACTGAGACCTGAAGCGTGCTGCTGTCATCCCGCTGGCTCCAAACTCTACCGAACAGATCTGGCAACACTGAGTGCTGCAGAAGGCACGTCCAGAACAGAACTGGCACAGAACTGGACAGAACTGGAGACACCGCCTGCCTGGAATGCGCGGGGGTAGAAACAAGCGCTCCCGCCGGATGGAGAGATGCTGATTTTGGAAGTGGAGAATCATAACATTTTATATGACCCCAGTCATCCTTTCTACCAGGATGTACAGAGAAAGACGCCAGTGTGGCCCAGACGGCTCAGCTTCTGGAGGTCGATGCTAAACAGCTCACGGCTGCTCAGCTTCTCCGGCCGCGGAACAGAGACGCAGCGGAGCGGAGCTGTGGGTTCTGACAAAACGGAGCGCAGCTGAGCGGAGACGCACGCAGTGGAATTTAGGGGTAAGGATGTAAAGGGGTCAGAGCGCCCTCTGGTGGACATTACTCTGCATGTCTCCGACACTTCACTCCATCCGCTGTTCTCTGAGAACTGACATGCTGTATCGTTCTGTCGGCAAAAACCTGCAGGATGAGGACTGTTCTGTAAAAGGCTCATATCGGCCCAGAATACCAGCTGGCCCATGAATCGGTCGGCCCTAGTTAGGACCAGCACCAGAGGACTAGAACCAAAGACCCACGATCAGGGTTTAGAACCCAGACCACAGAACCAGGACTTAAAACCAGGACCAGAGGATTAAGGTTTTTCAACCAAGACTAGAGAACCCTTGTTTAGAACCAGGACCAAAGAAGCAGGACTTACAACCAGGGCCAGAGAACCAGGATTCGAACCAGAACTTAGAGCCAGCACCAGAGAACTAGAACTTAGAACCAGGACCAGAGAAGCAGGACATAGAACCTGGTCCTCACAGCTCTTTGAATGGACCCGGGACTGATGCTAACTGCTAACTGCTAACAGCTAACTGCTAACTGACCTGTCAGACCGAAGCACTCCTCCTTCCAGTACTTGGACTCGTAGATCCGGGTCCGGATGATCTTCTCCCCAGGTACTGCGGTTCGTCCCGTGGATGCTGTTCGCGTCCTTCACGGTCCGGTTCGCCATCTGGACCGGTTCTACAAGAGCCTTCCGAGCTAGCCGACTAGCCACCGGAAGCCGCGACAAGCACTTCCGGGAAAATAACGAGTAGGTCCTGACAGGTTGGTAAGTAAATATCGATCTGCAGAAATGTACTGGACAGGTCCTGACAGGTCAGTAAAGTAAAATACAAATAACCTCTGACAGGTCAGTAAAGTAAAATACAAACAACAGGTCCTGACAGGTTGGTAAAGTAAGATACAAACAACAGGTCCTGACAGGTCAGTAAAGTAAAATACAAATAACAGGTCCGGACAGGCCAGTAAAGTAAAATACAAATAACAGGTCCTGACAGGCCAGTAAAGTAAAATACAAATAACAGGTCCGACAGGTCAGTAAAGTAAAATACAAACAACAGGTCCTGACAGGTCAGTAAAGTAAAATACAAACAACAGGTCCTGACAGGTTGGTAAAGTAAGATACAGATCTTTAAACGTGCAATGGAGAGGTCCTGATAGGTCAGTAAAGACATAAAAACAATACAATAAATACAAGCTCCCCCTCAAAAAAAAAAAAAAAAAAAGGAAACCCTAACTCCAAAAACAATTACCAAAAAATACAAATAATATCAATTATATATAATAACAATATAAAAAATATATAAACAAAACTGACCGACAAGTATTTTAAATGATTTCAAGACGAAAAACAAAAGGAAAAAAATGACCAAAATTAAACAACATTGACAACAACTGACCCCCAAAAAACAACTAACTAACTAACAAGCAAAAATGATTGAAAACATAAAAAAAGTTTCTTTTTTGGTTGATTTGGTCAAACAAAAATGAACTAAAACTAACAAGTCCCCAAAAAAAGACCCAATAAAAAAACACAAACACAAAACTGACCCAGTAACAAACAAACTTAATTAGAAATGATCATTACAAAGATGAAAATATAGTTAAAAAAAAAAAAAAAACAACAGACAAAACATGAGAAAGAACAAGAAACAGAATGACAAAGGAGGAGCAACAAAAGCAGAATTGGAACCAGAACCGGTGGCCATCAGGAGAACCCAAAGAGAGAGAGAGAACATTCTAATACCAAGGTTCCTTCACCTGCTGCACGCGTTCTCCCAGCTTTAATTGGCCTCCAGGGGTTTCTACCCTCCTGACAATCCGCAGTAAACAGGTTTTCTGACTCCTGATTGGCTGGATGGCCCGGTCGCCCTGGTAACGGGGGGGAGAGGGTCACACCTGACGATGTCACAATCAGATCAACACCAAGAAGAAGATGGACGCAGGTGAGGTGGTGCTCCACCGCAGAACTAGCTTCAATTTAACTATTTACTCACAGCAAAGTAGTGCAAATACTAGCTTTATTTAACTACTAACTAGCTACAAACTAGCTAAATTACTAGCTTCAATTTAACTACTTACTCACAACAAAGTAGTGCAAATACTAGCTTTTATTTAACTACTAACTAGCTACAAACTAGCTAAATTACTAGCTTACTAGCTTGAATTTAACTAACTATCTACAAACTAGCTAAATTACTAGCTTACTAGCTTAAATTTAACTACTTACTCACAACAAAGTAGTGCAAATACTAGCTTTGATTTAACTACTTACAACAAAGTAGTGTCAATACTAGCTGCAATTTAGCTACTGACTAGCTTACATTAGCTTCAATTTAGCTCCTAACTGGCTACAAAGTAGCTTAAATACTGGCTTCAGTTTAGCTCCTAACTAGCTAAAAACTAGCTTAAATACGAGCTTCAATTCAGCTACTAACTATCTACAAACTAGTCTAGATATTAGATTCAGCTTAGGTGCTACCTGGCTACAAAGTAGTCTGATACAAGCTGCAAATCAGCTACCAAGCTACTAACTAGTCTAAAAACTAGCTGTTATTTAGCTACTAACTAGCTACAAAATAGTCTCAGTACTAGCTTAAATTTAGCAACTAGCTAGCTACAAACTATCTAAATACTCGTTTCAATGTAGCTACTATTTATAGACTAGCTTAAAACTACCTTCAATTTGGCAACAAACTAGCGTAAAATAGCTACAAAGTACTCTTAATGCTAGCTCCAGTTTAGATACTCACCAGCATGAAACTAACCATAAACCAGCCCAAAGACTAGCAGACAGCAACATTAGCTACTAACTAGCATATCTCTATCTAGTTCTCCAATATTTTTGTTAGCTTGTTGCTCGTTCTAACGTTGCAGGAGGAAGAGGAGAGAACCGGGACGAGAATTGAACCCTCAGGACATCAGTCTTCAGGACGGGCTGGGAGGACGGAGACGCTCATCCAACATGGTTCGCGTCTACGTAAGCTCAGCGCTAGCAGGTGAGTGCTGACCGCTAACAGGCTGCTAGCTAAACTGCTGCTAGCTGATTTAACTGTTCAAAGAGCTAATACTAATGCTCATGTTTCATTAACTAAGCGCTAACTGTTGCTAATGCTTCTGGTATATTCAGTTAGGAACATGCTACCTATTGCTAATGCTAATGCTAACGTTCCAGACATGACTCAGGAGCGCCGGGTTCTGCTGGAGAAAGTTTCTCCAGAACTCCTGGACTTCTGTCGGGCTCGCGGTCTGAACTTTGAGGTCTGTAGCATGAGCCCCAGCAGCTCCTCGACCTCTGACCCTCGGCCCTGATGACCTGTGACCCCCGCAGATGGTGGACCCCTGCTGGGGTCTGCGCAGCGTTCCGTTCGGAGAACACGAGACGGTGGAGATCCTGAAGGAAGATCGAGGCCAGCAGGAGGCTGTCGGCGGGACCTAGCTTCATCGTGAGCTAGCGGCTAATGCTCACAATAGCTCTGCTAATGCTACAGCTAATGACTCATGGCTAGCTGCCACTTGTCTCCTAACAGCTTACAGTCTGCTAACTGCTAACAGCAAACTGTCTGCTGACTATGAAAATCAAACAGCTGTGCTAACAGCAAGCTGCCATGCTAACCCCATCTCCTCGTTGTGGGTTCTCCAGGCCCTCCTAGGGAACAGGTATGGCCAGAGACCCCTCCCCCCAGATCTCTGAGGAGATCTTCCAGGTTCTGTTGTCCCGAGTGACGGACCCCGAGGGGGCGGAGCTACTGCGCCGCTGGTACTTGCTGGACAGCAACCAAGTTCCGCCTACCTACATCCTCCAGCCAATCGCAGCCCCCTCCCCGCACTACGCCGACCCCCGACCCGAGGCGGCGCCGCGCCGTGACAAGCGCGTTGGCTTGGCGGCTAACCGAGACACGGCTGCTGCAGCTGCTGCGCAGTGCAGCTAGCAAGGCACGGGACGACGGGGATGTGACGGCGGAGCAGACCAGAGACTTCTACAGCTCAGGTAGTGTTAGCAACAGCGCTAATGCTAGCATTGGCGAATGCTATTATTACCGGTGGCTGAACACTGGGATTGGCAGGAGTTCTAATGCTACAATTAACAATGGTGCTAATGTTAGTATTAGAAATGTGCAAAGCTGCTATTTTCAAAGTTAGTTAAGCTAAGCTAGTTAAGCACTGGCACAAATGCTAGCACTAACAATGGTGCTAAAACTAGCATTAGCAACTGTGCGAATGCTAGTGTTAGCAATGGCGCTCACATTAGCAGTAGCAACACTGACCCTGCTCTTCCACTGGCTTCACCGTTGGCATCGTGTGACCTCTGACCCCTGCAGTCCTGGAGCAGGAGCTGGAGGCGGGGCTATCCTCGGCCCCCGGCCCCTCGGTCCTGGCGGTTCTCCGTGAGGACCCCCGCCAGCCGGAGGGTCCCGGGCGGCTGTCGCGGCTGCTGCACGCAGCAGTGGACGGTGAGGGGCGGAGCCTGATGGCAGCGCTCAAGTCACGGCTGCACGCCATGCCCCGCCTCCACATCGTGCAGCTGGGCGGGGCCGGGGCGGACCCCCGCAAGCCCGAACATGGCCGCTACCTGACGGCCTTCTGCCAGGAAGTGATGTCTCATCTGAAGGTGGAGCTTGACGGTTGCCGCAGCGACGGATCGTCGTTAGAGGAGGACGAGGAGGCGCGGTTTCACGACGAGCTCTGCACCCGATTGGCCGAAGGCGTCCAGGGGCGGGACGGGCTCCTGGAGGAACTCCGCCTGGCCGTGTGGGAGAGGCCCCCCCTTGGTGGTGCACGGCGGCGCCGGCATGGGGAAGACGGCGCTGCTGTGCCGGCTAGCGCGGACGTTAGCGCAAGGCACAACCATCGTGGTGATCCGGCTGCTGGCGGCGCGACACCCGCTGGCGCCCGACATCAACGACGTCATCCTCAGCGTGTGCCGCCAGCTGTGCGCCGCCCTCCAGCTGGCCCCGCCGTTACAGCCGCCGAGCCGGCGCGACTTCCTGGATGTGCTGAGAGAGGCATCGCGCGCGGCGCCACCGTCTTGGTTGTCCTGGACTCACTAGACTCGCTGTCGGACCACTGCCATGCTAGCAAGCTGCGCTGGCTACCCGCGCGGCTCCCGCCCAACGTACACCTGCTGGCGTCCGCCGACGACGGCGGCATGGCACTCGCTAACGCACGGCTCAAGTTGGACGACAGCTGCTTCTTCCGGGTGGGCGGGGTCTCCTTGGAGGACGGCGAGCGGCTTGTGGAGGCGTGGCTGGGAGTGGCGCGACGCAAGCTAACGGCGGAGCAGAGAGAGGCGGTGGGGCGGAGCCTGGAGGCGGCCAGCGGCGGCCTTCTGTACGGGCGGCTGGCAGTGGCGGTGGCATTGCGCTGGGCGTCCTTCACGGCGAAGGCGGAGCTTCGGCTGGGCGCCGACCTGCAGGACATGCTAATGCTAATGATGCTAGCGCTGGAGAGGAGGCACGGCCCGCGGCTGGTGGGCGGAGCTTTAGGATACATCGCTCTGGCCAGGTGAGGAGCGGACCGGATCAGGCCGGTTCCAGCTGGACCAAACTGGTTCAGACTAGATTCAAATGGTTGCACCCGATTAAACTGGTTGATTTACCCCAGTGAAACTGGTCCAAGCCGATTTCTGACAGCAGGTTAAACTGGTTCAAACTGGTTTATGAAACGAGATAAAACCAGTTCAAACCAGTTTATGAAGCCACATTAAACCGATTCATGAACCAGTTCCTTAAGTCAGAATAAACCGGTTCAAACCGGTTTATTAAACTGGTTTATTAAACCAGGTTAAACCAGTTAAGCTGGTTTATTAAACCAGGTTAAACTGGTTAAACTGGTTTTAAACCAGGTTAAACTGGTTCAAACCGGTTCATTAAGCTGGTTTATGAAACCAGGTTAAACTGGTTCAAAGTGGTTTATTAAACCAGGTTAAACTGGTTCAAACCGGCTTTTTAAACTGGTTAATTAAACCAGATCAAGACGTTTCAAACCAGTCTCATGTCTTCAGGGAAGGCCTCCTGGAGGCGGAGCTTCGGGACCTCCTGTCCCTGGATGATGATGTCATCAGTGAGGTATACCGGCTGTCCCCGCCCCCATCCCCCTCCTGATTCGCCTGCCCCCCCTCCTCTGGTCCCGCCTACGCCGGGACCTTCAGGACTCCTGGAGGAGCGGTGGATCCGCGGCACGGCGCTCCTCGCTCTTCTCCGGTAACTCCGCCCCCCTTCCGTCCTCGTAGCCCATGCTCCTCCTCAGGTGACCTCTGACCTCTCTCCATCAGCCGCATCTCTGACTTCGTGGCGTCTCGCTACTGGCACCGGAACAGAGGGGGCGGAGCCACAGGAACATGGCCGATTACTTCCTGGGCCGGTGGGCGGGAAAACTGAAGCCGGCGTCTCTCCCCGGCCTCTCATTGGTCCTCTCCGACAGGAAGGTAACCACGGTGACGGCTCGACGCAAACCTCATGCTCCGCCGCTCTCTGATTGGCCGTCTCCCCGGCAGGTCCCGCCCCAGCCACTGTGGTTCGCCGCAGGATTGGCTAACGTGCGAAAGCTGAAAGAGCTGCCCTATCAGCTGCTGCACGCCGGCATGTGGGAGGAGCTAAAGCAGGAAGTGGTCGGTAAGCCCCGCCCCTAACAGGGAATACACACAGATATAACTGTTAGCATGCTAACTTTTCTTTTTTTTCGCAGGAAGTGCAGACTTCCTGTTCACTAAGACCCGGGTCTGTGGGGTCACCAGCGTGACCTTTGACCTGGACCACATCGCAGACCGACTGGACTGCACCGAGACACCCTGATCCGGGACGCCTGGTCCTGCTGAGACCTGGTCTGGACTTCCTGCAAGGACATGTCGGTCAGCTAGCATCTGCTATCAACAGCTAGCTACACTTAGCATCAGCTAGCCAACAAAGCTACACCGAGCAACACAATGCTAGCTCTTAGTTGCTAGCCATTAGCTCTCTCTCTGTTCCACACCAAGCTGGTAGCCATTAGCTGTTAGCCATTAGTTCTCTGTCTGTTCCTCAGACGGTTCTCTGTTCCACACGAGCTGCTCGCTCGCCTCTCCTCGTTAGCCACCGAGTTCCCGACGTGATTGGCCGGCTGTGCACTCAGTGTGAAGAGCGTCTGCTGGACAGCTCGGAACCGGTTCTGATTCCACGGGGGAGCTTCCTGCAGCAGCCAGGGGGGGCGCTAACGCACACGCTAACGGCACCAACGGGAGGTGGGCAGAGCCACAGTGACTGTCTTTCTGAAAATGCTATTTTCAGGTTAGCTTTACATAGCTAATTCAAGCTAACATTCCATGTTAACACTTCCTGTTCGACTCTGTATTAGCTAATTCATGCTAACACTTCCTGTTTGACTTTGTATGCCACTAATTCATGGTAACCCTTCCCGCTTGACCCTGTACATAGCTAATTCAAGCTATATTCCATGCTAACACCTCCTGTTTGACTCTGTACATAGCTAATTCAAGCTAACATTCCATGCTAACACTTCCTGTTTGATTCTGTACATAGCTAATTCCTGCTAACATGTCATGCTGACACTTCCTGTTTCAGGTGTGGTCTGCCTGGATGTTAGCGTGCGGCTGAAGATGCTAGCTGCCGGTGTGGATGACGGGGCATTAGTGGTTTGGAGCCTCGTAGACCAACACCTGATCCATCGCCTGCTGGGTCACACCGGTACCCCACAACAACAACAACAACAACAACAACAACAACAACCACAACAACAATGCAATTACTTTAATTTAAACTTTATTCAGTCAGTACAAACTTTAAACAAAAACTTTACTCAGACATGCGGTATTGAAATTATAATATACATAATAAACAACAAAAACGGATACAATTAGAAGTAACAAGTGAATCTAAAGTGAATAAAATCCTCCCTCACTATCCAGCTCACGGTCCGAGGATAATTTTATAAAAACATAAAAAGATATTCTAACTCCACCCATAACAAAACTCATAAATCAATCTATTGCTGAAAACACCTTCCCTAACACGTTAAAAAACAGCCACTATCGTTCTATTCATAAAGCAGGAAATAAACAAGACATCAACAACGACACTACAAACGTGGTCACTGAGCAACTCACACAACATCTGGAGGATGAAGGATTATTACATCCCCTGCAGTTTGGGTTTCGGGCTAACCACTCAACCCAAACTCACTGAGACAATAAAACAGAGTCTGGATCACGGAGGAGTTTTAGATCTGCGTAAGACATTCGATACTGTAGGTCATCCATTACTTAACAAACTAGCACATCTTAAATTGTCCATAAGTACTCTGTCTTGGCTAAAATCAACTTGTCTGGACGACCCAATGCGTCCGTATCGACAATACCACATCCGATACTGCAGCCACAGACACTGGCCGCCACAAGGTTCCAACATCGGACCACTTCTCTTTCCCGATGTAATTCTAGACAAGAAGCCGCGCCAATACCGCCATTGCACAATCCTTCAAAAATACAGAATGTTAAACTTCAACAACATCCAGAAATATGCCTCAACTAGAACGACACACAAAATATGAAATAACTCTGCACCACTTCAGAACCTTATCCAGGACACCTTGACAGGAACATCGCCATCCACAAGAGCTTTACCATGGGCAACTAAATGACTAGCTAACAACCACAACAACACAACAAGAGTAACTCTGCCTCCTCCTCCTGCTGTAGCCTCCTGTCTGTCAGAGTGATTGAAAGCTCCGCCACTGCTTGTCATTGGCTGCTGACGGCTCCCTAAGGAGGTGGAGTCTCATTGGAGGAGAGCTCCTGTGCGTGGAGGGGGCGGGGCCTGTGGACCCAGGACCTCACTCGTGACCCTCCAGCTGAGCGAGAACCTGATGTTTGTCTACACCGGAGCAGGTACCAGCCCAGGGGGCGGGGTTTAGGAGGAGAGGCAGGGTCTACGAATGACTTCCTGTTTGCAGGTGAAGGGCTGGGCCGTGGACGGGCTGGAGGTCCGCCCCCTCAGCATCGCCAGAACCGAGGGGGCGGAGCTGGTGCTCGGCATTTGGGAGAATGCGTGGTGTCCGTGCGCAACTTCAGTCGCATCCGAATACATCCGGCTGTGGGCGGAGCCAAAGTCACGGAGACGGCGGTGGAACCGGCGGAACGTCAGCTGACGCCCGCCGTCTGCCTGACGCTACAGAACCGAGGGAACGTCCTGGTGGTGTCCAAACTGGGGTTCCTGCACCGGGTGGGTAACAGAACGGAACAGATCACACAAAACTTCCTACAATCATTCTACGAAAGGTCACGCAAAAGTTCGGAGAAATAACCTCGAAAAACCTCGTCAAAATTATTGTATAAAGTTCGCAGAAATCATCGTAGAAAACTTCGTAGCTATCATCGTACCAAACTGCTGTCCAGACCAGAGCAGAGCAGTACGGCAGAACGTTCTGAACTTGCTGGATCTCTTCCTTCGTCGGTTCTCCAGATTTGGCCATGGAGAAAACTCATCTGTGGAGTTCGTGCAGAACCGACGTTGCTAACGGTTACCGAGGATGAGAGCGTTCTGCTGGCAGGTACGAGCCCCGTGTGTTCCCCCTCCGTGTGTATTTCCTGCTGAGTGGTTTCTGTGTTACAGGGGCGGAGTTTAGCCTCTGTCTCTTCCGCATTTCCGTTGCCACGGTGACGCTCTTCCTCCGCCTCCCTCACGATGATGTCGTCCTATCCGCGGTCGCCTCGTCCGACGGGCGCCTCGTCGCCACAGGCGCCGCCGACCAGGTGGTCGGGTAAGCCCCGCCTCTTTCTCTATCTCAGCCCGAAGCCCCTCCCCCTCCAGACGCCCCACCCCTCTCTGTGCAGGTGTGGTCCGTGACCACAGGCGCACTGTTGGACGCTCTGATTGGCTCGGACGCGCCTGTCACCGCGCTGCGCTTCTACTACAACTTCTGCTGTCGGCGTCGGCCGCGGCGCCCGCCGTCCTCGTCTGGAACACCAAGTACGACTCGCGGCACGGCCGCCCCCCGATCCCGGCCGGCTCCGCCCACACGGCGCTCACCCAGGACGGGACCGGGTCTTCTACGTCCGAGACCCGGGTCACCTGGAGGTCAGCAGCTGGAGCAGCCAGACCGGTGAGCGCTAGCTCATGCTAACATGCTAGCAGGGGGAGAGCTAACAGGCTGAGGGCTAACATGCTAACAGGCCTGCTGGAGCCCCCTCTGTGGAACATGCAATGCTAACATGCTATATGCTACATGCTAACAGGCCTGCTGGACCCCCTCTGTGGAACATGTAATGCTAACATGCTATATGCTACATGCTAACAGGCCTGCTGGACCCACCCCTGGCCGTCTCTGCCACCATTAGCGTCCTGGAGATCCTACAGCAGAGCCGCCTGCTAGCTTGCGGTCTGGACGGCGGGACAGTTCTGCTGTTCCGTTAGCGACGCCTCAGGAGACGCTCGGCATCCCGCGCCGGAGAGCGCCAGCCGCGTGCTAGCGCTGGCCGCATGCGCGCAGGAGCGGCGGCTGGCGGTGGCGCACGAGGACGCGGTGCGCCTGTTCGCGCTGGGCAGTCGCGACGGCGCCCCGGCGGGGGGGTCCGCTGCGGAGCGTCCCGCTGCAGCTGCTGCACGCGCCGCTGACCGCCGCGGCGCTGCTGGCCGGCGAGCGTCTGCTGTACGGGACGGCGTGCGGCGCCGTGGTGCGGGACTTCGGGGACGGCGCGGCGCGCGAGTTGGAGTCGCACCGCGGCGCCATCACCTGCGTGGCGGCGGAAACGGCGGGACCCTGGCACTGGTGGGGTCCGAGGACGCCGTGCAGAGGTTGTGGGCGCTCGAACCGCTGACCCTGGAGCACACCATGGAGTACAAGGTGAGAGTGCCATGCAGTGAGAGTACATGCTAACAACAGACCCTGTAAAAAGCTAAATGCTAAAAGCTAACAGGCTCCACTAAATGCCGACATGACGTGTTGCGTTCAGGGTCCACTGTTTGAAGGAATCCTCTGCGCTTCGTTCTCCGACTGCGATCGGTTCATGTTCACCGGTTCCAAAGACGGAACGCTGAAAGTGTGGAACGTCACTTCAGGTGAGCCAGCGTGTGTGTGTGTGTGTGTGTGTGTACGTGTGTGTGCGTGTACGTGTGCGTGTGACGCAGTGTGTGTGTTCTCCAGGACTCCTGCTCTACGTGCAGTACGTGTACTCCCCGGTGATCCGGGTTCTGGGGACCCGGTCCGGTCTGGTGGCTCTGACCCACCAGGGTTCCGTCATCAGGAGACGTTCCGCTGTCCGGACTGCGTCGGGCCGGGTTACAACCCCTGAGGAACGTCGGGAAGGCGTGCGCGTCGTACCGCGTCACCTCTAGGGACAAAGACCAGGACCGGGATCAGAACAAGGACCAGGATCGGGACCGAGCTGATCTCCAGGATTTCAACCTTCAGCTGCACCTGATGAGTCTTCTCAGAGCCAAACCCTCGGCCACCTGCTGCCTGTTGTAGCTAGTATTAGCATGTAGCATTAGCACAGCGCATACACATAGCAATAGCATGGAGCATATCACATAGCATTGTCATGTAGCATAATCACAGAGTATATCACATAGCATTAGCATGTAGCTTTAGCACTTGGCATTTGCACAGAGCGTATCAAATAGCATTAGCATGTAGCACCAGTAACAGAGCTGCAGCTTATAGAATTACGCAGCATTAGCAGGAAGAATTAGCGTTTAGCATTTTACACATAACAATTAGCTCAGTCTAGCACATGCTTATCAATAAGATATTAGCATTAGCATGTTGCAGTCAGCTCAGTCAGGCTCATGACTGATCAATAACATATAAGCATTAGCATTTGGCTCAGTCTGGCTAATGCTTGATCAAAAACATTTTAGCATTAGCATGTATAAACGTGCATGATTAGGGAGAGATGTTTGCATGAACATAGCCTCTCAATTGTAGCATTAGCATACTTAGCACACTGCATCTGAATATAGAAGTAGTAGTGCACAGGAAGCTGCGCCCCCTTTCCTGTCGGTGGACTTCCTGTTTACTGTCTGTTCAGCGACTTCATCAATAAAAGGAAACTGTTGAGTCTGTTTTTACTGACATATAATAAAAAAAAAACAGTGGACAAGTTCAATATCCCAGCATGCACCAGGGGCCGCTCCAGAAAGGCTGTGGATCCAAAATGAATCAGTAAATGTGGATGGGCCGAGTTTCTCAGCTTTTCCTGGACCAGAGGAGAGACCAGAAGGTCCACGTGAAAATCAAGGAATACTATGTGGTGTCTGTGGGGAGGGAGTTACCTCACATTAGAAGGGGCGGGGTTTGGTGACGTAGGGGAGTGTGTTGCACTGTCAGTGGGGATAAATAGGCGGGAGTGTTCTGGAGACAGGAAGTCTGGGGACAGGAAGTCTGGGCATCTGCTGAGACTGCTGCCCCCACGACCCGGCCCCGGGTAAGTGGTGGAAGATGGATGGATGGATGGATGAATTTTTTTTTTTTTATGGGAAGGCCAGAGAGCAAGGCTGAGTGTCATCAGAGTAACTATGGAAACTGATGAACAGCTGAGTTTCCACTGGTTGTTGAGCTATTATAGCCTGCCCCTTTCCTTTCTTGATTGACCAGGGAACAGCCAACCACGGAACCAAGGAACAGTTAACCAAGGAACAACCAACCAAGGAACCAAAAAAAACAGCCAACCAAGGACCAAGGAACAGCCAACCAGGGAACAGCCAACCAAGGAACCAAGGAACAGCCAACCAGGGAACAACAAACCAAGGAAAAGCCAACCAGGGAACAGGCAACCACGAAACCAACAATCAATCAATCAATTTCAATCAATTTATTTTTGTATAGCCCAGTATCACAACAACAGTTGCCTCAACAAACTGCCAACCAAGGAACAGCCAACCACGGAACAACAAACCAAGGAACAGCCAACCAGGGAACAGGCAACCAAGGAACAGCCAACCAAGGAACCAAGGAACAGGCAACCAAGGAACAGCCAACCAAGGAACCAAGGAACAGCCAACCAGGGAACAACAAACCAAGGAACAGCCAACCAGGGAACAACAAACCAAGGAACAGCCAACCAGGGAACAGGCAACCAAGAAACCAACAAACAGCCAACCAACCAAGGAGCAGTCAACAAAGGAACAACCAACCAGGGAACAGACAACCAAGAAACCAACGAACAGCCAACCATGGAAAAAAAAGCAAGGAAAACCAACCAAGGAACAGGCAACCAAGAAACCAACGAACAGTCAACCAAGGAACAACCAACCAAGGAACAACCAACCAAGGAACAGGCAACCAAGAAACCAACAAACAGCCAACCATGGAACAACAAAGCAAG
This sequence comes from Salarias fasciatus, assembly GCF_902148845.1. Lineage (NCBI taxonomy): Eukaryota > Metazoa > Chordata > Actinopteri > Blenniiformes > Blenniidae > Salarias > Salarias fasciatus. The sequence goes on from NC_043766.1 coordinate 39,684,498, forward strand.
GAACAACCAACCAGGGAACAACAAACCAAGGAACAGGCAATCAGGGAACAGGCAACCAAGAAACCAATGAGCAGCCAACCACGGAACAGCCAACCACGGAACAGCCAACCAAGGAACTCCCCCAAAAAAAGGCAACCAAGGACCAAGGAACAGCCAACCAGGGAACAGCCAACCAAGGAACCAAGGAACAGCCAACCAGGGAACAGCCAACCAGGGAACAGCCAACCAAGGAACCAAGGAGCAACCAACCAAGGAACAGTCAACCAAGGAACAAAGGAACAACCAACCAGGGAACAGTCAACCAAGCACAAGGGGGCGGAGGGATGGAGGGATAGAAGGGTGGAGGGGCTGGGGTGCGTGGTCAGTGGGCAGGGCGTGTGGTCAGTGGGCGGGGCGTGTGGTCAGTGGGCGGGGCGTATGGTCAGTGGGCGGGCATGTGGTCAGTGGGCGGGTGTGGTGTGAGTGGGCGGGTGTGTTGTGAGTGGACGGGGCATGTGGTCAGTGGGCGGGGCATGTGGTCAGTGGGCGGGACATGTGGTCAGTGGGCCGCTTCAAAACAAATATGTCATCAAAAAGCTGTAGCTTCTCTAAGGGTTAGCTTTAGCTTTAGCTGTAGCTTCTCAAAGGGTTAGCTTTAGTTCTTTAGCTGTAGCTTCTCTAAGGGTTAGCTTTAGTTCTTTAGCTGTAGCTTCTCAAAGGGTTAGCTTTAGCTCTTTAGCTGTAGCTTCTCTAAGGGTTAGCTTTAGCTCTTTAGCTGTAGCTTCTCAAAGGGTTAGCTTTAGCTCTTTAGCTGTAGCTTCTCTAAGGGTTAGCTTTAGCTCTTTAGCTGTAGCTTCTCAAAGGGTTAGCTTTAGCTCTTTAGCTGTAGCTTCGCTAAGGGTTAGCTTTAGCTCTTTAGCTGTAGCTTCTCAAAGGGTTGGCTTTAGCTCTTTAGCTGTAGCTTCTCTAAGGGTTAGCTTTAGCTCTTTAGCTGTAGCTTCTCTAAGGGTTAGCTTTAGCTCTTTAGCTGTAGCTTCTCTAAGGGTTAGCTTTAGCTCTTTAGCTGTAGCTTCTCTCAGGGTTAGCTTTAGCTCTTTAGCTGTAGCTTCTCTAAGGGTTAGCTTTAGCTCTTTAGCTGTAGCTTCTCTCAGGGTTAGCTTTAGCTCTTAGCTGTAGCTTCTCTAAGGGTTAGCTTTAGCTCTTTAGCTGTAGCTTCTCAAAGGGTTAGCTTTAGCTCTTTAGCTGTAGCTTCTCTAAGGGTTAGCTTTAGCTCTTTAGCTGTAGCTTCTCTAAGGGTTAGCTTTAGCTCTTTAGCTGTAGCTTCTCTAAGGGTTAGCTTTAGCTCTTTAGCTGTAGCTTCTCTCAGGGTTAGCTTTAGCTCTTTAGCTGTAGCTTCTTTAAGGGTTAGCTTTAGCTCTTTAGCTGTAGCTTCTCTAAGGGTTAGCTTTAGCTCTTTAGCTCCAGCTTCACGACACACAGAGACACACAAAAATGTATTTTCTGTTAGAACCTCACCCGACGCAGACTCTGGCTCTTGCTTGATTGTTGTAATTCTTGGTATTTTGGCTCTAACTTTACTTATTGCAGCTTTCAGACGAGGGTTAACATTTATCTCCATAATCTCCGCTACGCGCAGTGATGGCTTCACTCCCGGTTTTGCCACCGGAATTCACAAAAAAAAAAAAAAATTGAAAAGAAAATGCAACAACGCTGATTGGCTGGACCGTCTCACTGCTCCGTGGCTTTCTTTGTATTGCCTCGTCCTCAGCCCGGGCCCAGCTCCAAAATCCAGACGTGGATGAGGAGTGCAGGGCTGGTTTACCAGGCTAACACTAAGTTCTTGATAAAGGCTCAAACCAACAATCTGTCAGTGTTCAGTCTGGACTGACATTTTACATCTTAGATCCAAATGTAAACGAAAATATCAGCATATCAATAATATCAGCAGAGCCCAACATCACCACTGGAACCATAAAACATAACCAGAACCACATGAAGCAAATGTTACTCGTGAAGTGGCGGCCGGCGCACAGCAGCAGAAACAAGCTGCAGTCAGCAAGGAAACCTGACTGAACTCATTAACCCTCCGATTATGTTCATTTTAGGAACAGCAATGATGTTCCCGGGTCAATTTGACCCGGTGCATGTTTAAGTATCTAAAAGATGTCCAAAACCAAAAAACTCCAAACAGTCACTGTTAGTCTGTCATCACTAACTCCATTACTAACTATTCTATCAATATTTAGTGCAATGCTGTTCTTCACCTCTCACAGGTAGTGGTTCAACTACGATAATTCACCCGTTTTTTCTCTGAAAAAATACATGTTCAAACATTTTTTTCACTGTTTCACCACTTCGCTGGTTTTGAAAGATCAACAAATACAACAATAGTTTTAGACATTGAAACACTACGTTTGAATGTTTCCCTGATTCTTCTCTGGGGCTCCTTCAGCTGGATTTCCAGTGTAAACCTGCAAGTTCAATGCTGTTTGCATCACTTACTGTCTGGTTTTTTTATCCCATATTTCAATCAATCAATCAATCAATCAATCAAGCTTTATATATAGCACTTTCAAACAAATAAAAATTGCAACACAAAGTGCTTCACAGATTAAAAGCAACCTGCTCCACCCCCTCCACCCACCACTCCGCCTTCCCCAAACCAAGATACAGCACACAGAACACAGGACCATCCCTCCACCCCCCTTCCTCCACCATAACTAATGAACATAATATAAGGCTGGGCACAGAGGATTCAGAAGAGGAAACACACCCAGGAGCCGTCTACATCCAGAGCAGCTCCAACACAGGACACCCAGAGGAGACGGGGAGCGATCACCAATCTCCACCACGCAACCCCCAGCACTGCAGCCCGGCAGCCACGAGCGAGCCCCGACCCCGATGCAGAGCTGTTTTGGAAGGCAGGTATTGCCTAAATGGACAGTGACCTCTGATGGCTCCAGTCACACCAGTCGCTGCCATCCCAGTGGCCCTGCCACTCTCCATGATTCCTGCAGACAGGTCTGCCTGATGCATACTTGGGGACGAGCACCACTGTAGCACCATCTTTTGACATGATGTCTCGCTGGGGGAATGGGAATAGAAATCCCCTCATGTGGTTCAAAATCAGAATCATTACAATCAGAATTTAGGCAGAAGCAGCCCAGGCAGAAGCAATCAAAACCAATCAGTGACCAGAGAAAGTACTGTCAAACAGATCAACCTGTAGAAGCGGAAACCCTGCAGAAAACATTAATAAATAGGAACAAATCCATCTTCCAAAAGAACATCAGGAATTCTTACGTTTAAACCACAGATCATCCCTCTTGGCTTGTTTGCCTGGGAGACCAGAGTAATAGATAACAGATCACTCGATCAGCAGATCAGTATGAATTTCTCCTCAATCAGTTTTTCCCTTTGATGAAGGAATCCAGTGTTGTTTTTAACCAGGTGCTTTTGCTCACTATTTTAAACATCTGTGTTTTCATCAGCATTTAACGTACCTTACATCACGCCGAAAGTTGTCAAGCGGGGGGGGGGGGGGGGGGGTAGGCGATAGTTGCGACAGGGGCGAGCGAAGCCAAGCAGTGCGCTGCTCAACGGGCCGTCACAGCGGCGCCCCCTATGGCTCGGCGCCCTGGGCAAGTGCCCCGGATGCCCAGCCTAATCGCGGCCCTGGGTTTAGACTGCAGCCAGAACCTTATCAAGTCTTCAACATTAACACCACATCGAGTCAGAAAGCAGACGGAGGCGTGGCCTCTGCTGTTCATCATCCAATCAGGTGCCTCAGTTGGCATATAAGACTGGAAGGTAGCGTCAGTAGCGGATGACACAGCGGCGCGAAGATGACGGTGGTTTGGCTGCTGCTCCTCTCTGCGATCTGCGGCACAGGTAGCTCCGAGCACGTGCTAATGCTAATGCTAACACAGCGGATCTCTGTGTGGTGTCTGCATGTTTGCCACTGACGTATTTCATCTTCTCTGGTGTCAAGAAAGTTATGTCACAGCACTGACACCAATACACATTAGCACTACTAATGCTAACATGCTAACACATCGCAGCGCTCATGCTAACACTATCGCAAACAGAAGCTCCTCTATTTACACAGCCCAGGGTAACATATGTTAATGCAGGTAATTCTAACATATGTTAGGAATGGTACTGCCAGCATATTTTAGCAGATGTGAGGCTAACGGGCGTTAGCTGGACATGTGAGGCTAACGGGTGTTAGCTGGACATGTGAGGCAAACGGACGTTACCTGGACATGTGAGGCTAACAGAATGTTAGCTGGACATGTAATCCTGAAAGTGCAACAGACCGACTCCTCCATTAGGGCAGCAAATGCTAATTCATGCATGCTCCGGTGTTAGCATAGCTAATCCTCACTACCTCATGTGTTAGCATCGCCAGTGCTAACGGCTGTTGTGGATTCCAGCCAGAGCGTTTGAATGCCGACGATGCCCGGATCCCACTGATCTCCGGTGTGTGAATCACGATGCGGTGACGTGCGATCCCGGCATTTCCGATGCATCACGGCGAACATCTTCGGTAAGTTCCACCACATTCCTCCCTGTGACATCACTTCCTGCCCGACGTCAACACGTGCAGGCGTCTTCCAGTCGGGGGACACCCTGCGCCGCGTTGTGAGAGCGTGCGCTCCGGACTCGCTTTGTCCCAGCATCGTATCTGAGCCTGTGATTCAAATCAGCGGTCCGAGACAAGTCTTCGTTATCGGCGAGTGCTGCGGCAGTGACAGCTGTAACAGCGGCGACGTATTTGGTGAGTCAACGGTGCTAGCTGTTAGCCTCAGCTGACATGGAGTGCTGAACCACTTCCGCCATCATGTTTCTGCCTTAGGAGACCCGCTGCTGGATTTAAATGGCATGACCTGTCTGACGTATGTTCCGACGGCAACCGGTCAGAGCCAGATGCAGGAGCAGGTGCAGTGTCAAGGAGCGGCCACCTCCTGCTTCAAGACAACCGGTACGATTCCCGTTTGTGCTGGCTAAAGGCTCAGTATGCTCCCCGTCGCAGCGATGTCGTTCCTACGCCGGCAGCCCTACGCCGGCAGCCCTACGCCGCCACTGAACATATTTTGCCTCTGCGTCAAGGGAATGCCCTCCTCTGCAATTTCACCGCCAAGCCGCTAGCAGTCACAACAACAATGCGGCTTCCGTAGCTCCGGCGTTACCGAGACATAGATCCGTAGACATAGATTTCTAGACGTACATATCTAGACACGCTGCACTGACCGAACATATATCTGCATATATGACATATCTGGACCCTGGGCTGTGGTGGAGGAGAGGCTGAGCGGACCGTGATGGAATATTGGTGATGAACTAATGAGCTTGTGGACGATTAAAGCCGTTTTAGGAGCGGCTCTACACACAGCCCCGTCTGCTAACAGTGCTAACACTGCTAACAGTACAGTGATGTGCGCCGCTCGATTTTTGGATCTAAATTTCTCCTGAAGCACTGATCTGATCAGAAAAGCAGTGAGTTCTACTTTATTCTATAAACAACGCAAAAGTGGACCAATCACAGCCCTCGATGTTCACGTCATCACGTGTCGCCTCGACGCAAAGTCACGATTTTTCGGGAGGCGCACGTCAAGCCCCGGCGTAAGCCCGTCGTAGTGCTATGGCGTAGACATCGTAGGAACGCCGTGGTGGCGACGGGGGAGCATACTGAGGCCTTAACGCCACAGCGGGAGCAGGAAGCTAGCTGATGCCAGGTGTTGTTTCCATAGAGACAGGTGGCTCCGGGTTCATTGTCGCTGGCTGTGCTTCGATGAGCGTCTGTGACTTTGGACAAGACATCCAGATCCTGGGACTGCTGACCGACGTACAACCCGGTCACGTGTTGTGACGGATTCTTATGTAATGACCTCATCATCATCGCCCCGACGACGGCGACGACGGCGACGACGGCGACGATGGCGGCCCCCACGACGACGATGACGCCGGCAGCCCCCACGACGACGGCGGCCCCCACGACCCCAACCGCCACGCCGGACGACGTTGCCGCACGACAACCCACACCACGACAACGTGCCTGACAACGGCCCCCACCACGACAATGTGCCTGACAACGGCCCCCACCACGATGAGGACGGTGCACCACGGCGACCGCCACGATGAGGACGTGCACCACGGCGACCCGCCACGAATGAGGACGTGCCCCACGGCGCCCCCCACCACCACGACCACAGCGGCTCCACACATGAAGAGGAAATGCCAGAAGGAGCGTCATCGGAGGAAGAGCTGCAGGAAGAACGGCCGCTGCAGACACTGAGCAGCAGACACTGCAGCTCTGGTGATTTCACAATAAAAGCTTTTCTACTGGAAATCCCGTCTGTTTCTGTTTAGGAACCGAGTGCCTCTGGGCATGGTCTGTTTTTCTCTCGATCTTCACTGACCAAAAAACTTAACAAAATGGAAAAGTGAACCCATTACTCCACATGCTGGGGCGACACGGCGTAGAGGCGCGTCCCCTGGGTGGCGGCTAGGGGGGCCCTCCTTTGGGGGGATTGCACCTGAATAAAATGGAATAGGGTGCTGTGGACCAACATAGCCTAGTAGAGGAACAACTCTGACTCCAGACAGAGCTCGTTGGTTTTGGTAAGCAGTCTGTCTAGGAGAAGGGCAACTCCGACTCCAAACCCCAGCATACCGGTTACGCTGTGAGGCGGCAGCCCCACCAACCGGCTATCCTGCGGGGGGCCAACAATCCACCCAGGAGAAAACCCCCTTGTTACGAAACCGACCAGAGAAAGAAGCCGGACTGACCCACACGGTTACGGACCCAGCCCGCCCCCGACCAACGAGTACGGATCAACCTTGGTCGTAGACCCTCCTCCAGACCCTCCTTCGCCCCGGAGCTGCCCCCCGCTGTCCCCAGAGCTCTGCCGCTACAACATCTCCCTGCAGGGCTCTGTGAGGTCCGATGGCGAGGTAATGGCGAAACAGCAGGCGACCATCGTACATCTGGAGTGGCCCCGAGAGCCGGACTGGCCTTTATGGCGTGGCTCTTGCCGTTCAGAAGCCTCTGGAGGTCCCTCATCAGCTGAACACCTCTAAGCAACAGCCTACTGTCTGCTGGCTTCCTCCACCACCACGGCGAGATGACAGTGGTTGTCGCCTACGCCCCACGGATGTCGCTGATGAGGATGTGAAGGACGCGTTCTTCGACCAACTCACAAGCGGTCAGCCGAGCTCCATCCCACGCCGCCATCATTCTCACTGACCCAACGCCACTCTGTCCAGCAGCGACTCGGTCACCCGGCTCGCCTGTCCGGCACCACCTTCATCCACAGGAAAACAAATAACAACGGCCACCGCCGCCTCCTCCTCTGCCACCATAACAACCTCTGCGTTGCCGACACTGGTTTCCTCAGAAAACAAATCCATCACTGGACCTGGTACGGCCCAGCTGGCAGAAACCAGGAAGGCGCTGGACCACATCCTCATTTCTCGAAACTGGAAGCGTTTGTCACCAGCTGCCGGGTGTACAGAGGAGACCGCCGTCTGCTGGTGGCCCGGCTGAAGCTAAAGCTCCGAGCCAACCAGCACAGACCCCTGCCTCGCCCGACTCCTCCCGACTCAACGACCCCCGACACCGCCACGGACTTCAGTCGCTCCACCCGCTGCACCCTTGATGCCCTGGCTCCCGACAAAGTGACGGACTGGGCGACCTTCAAGGAAAGTGTCCTCCAGTCTGCTCACAATGTCCTCGGACGCTACGACCGTCCCCCAGAAAGCCCTGGACATCAGAGAGGACTCTAAACATCATGGACCAGCGGCGTGAGGCCCGGCTCCGAGGCCACCTCACGGAGGATCGGCGACTGAACCGCCGGCGCAGTGCGGCCATCGCTGAGGGACAGGGAGAGGTTCTGGGAGGCCAGAAGCCCAACAGCTTGAGGTCCGCGCCAACACAATACCGGAGACGTGTTTTCAGTCTACTGCGCCAAGCCCGTAGCGGTCCACACATAAAGACAGCCTGGGTAAAGATTCTGACGGTAATCTCATTACAACTGAAGCCACCTGCCTCGAGCGCTGGAAGGAACACTTCAGCCTCCTCCTGCAGCACAGCACCATCCCGGCTGATCCCGCCCTCCTAGAGGGCTGCCAACGCTGCCCCCCCTAGCGCCCCCTGCTGCACAGACCCTGTAACACCCGGGGAAGTGAGAGCTGAACATCAGGAAAACCCCGGCGTCTGTGCCATCACCGGTGAGATGCTCACAGCCGGCGGCGATGCCACGGTGGAGCGGGCTAACCGATTCAATCAGGTGTGGGAAACAGAGCAGCTGCCACCGACTGGACCAGAGGGTCATCCTGCCCTTCTGGAGACGAACCACAGCCTGGACCAGAGGGTCATCCTGCCCTTCTGGAAACGAACCACCGCCTGGACCAGAGGGTCATCCTGCCCTCTGGAGACGAACCACCGCCTGGACCAGAGGGTCATCCTGCCCTTCTGGAGACGAACCACCGACTGGACCAGAGGGTCATCCTGCCCTTCTGGAGACGAACCACCGACTGGACCAGAGGGTCATCCTGCCCTTCTGGAGACGAACCACCGACTGGACCAGAGGGTCATCCTGCCCTTCTGGAGACGAACCACCGCCTGGACCAGAGGGTCATCCTGCCCTTCTGGAGACAAACCACCGACTGGACCAGAGGGTCATCCTGACCTTCTGGAGACGAACCACCGCCTGGACCAGAGGGTCATCCTGCCCTTCTGGAGACGAACCACCGACTGGACCAGAGGGTCATCCTGCCCTTCTGGAGACGAACCACCGACTGGACCAGAGGGTCATCCTGCCCTTCTGGAGACGAACCACCGACTGGACCAGAGGGTCATCCTGCCCTTCTGGAGACGAACCACCGCCTGGACCAGAGGGTCATCCTGCCCTTCTGGAGACAAACACCGACTGGACCAGAGGGTCATCCTGACCTTCTGGAGACGAACCACACCTGGACAAGAGGGTCATCCTGCCCCTTCTGGAGACGAAGGGTGATCGGCTTGTCTGCGGAAACCCACAGAGGCATCACCCTGCTCTCCATCCCTGGCCAGGTCTTCACCAGGATCTGGCTTCACCGTCTCCTTCCAGCGACCAGAAGCCGCCGCCGTCCCCAGCAGGCTGGCTTTATGGCCCAGTCGCTCCACAGTCGACCACATCTCTGCCGTACGCCTGCTGATAGAGAAGACCTCATGAGTTTCTGTTGCTGACTCCATTATTATGAGGCAAGTGGCGGACCGTGCATTTCACACTAAGGCCTTCAGAACAGATCCGCCTGAACCAATACACCTCTGAATAACCATTTGTCTACAAAAAAAATCTTTATTATGCAGATATGCACATAAAGAGTTGTTGCACAGCAGATAGATACTTGTGCAGCCAGAATAAATGCCTTTGCTGAAGTGCACAAGTCTCCTACTACATCTGTACACATACAACGAGCATCAACAACTTAATAAAACAGCATATTATTTAGGGAAAGAGGAACATTTTACTCACCAAAATCCCCATTATTTGAAACAAAATCCATCCTCCTTTCCTTCCTCAAAAAGAGTCACTGCTCTGTCATATAGATTATCCTGCGTTTCAGTTCCATAAAGCCAGGGCTGAAAGTCCAGCTGCCCTGTGGGATTCTGGCTTAAGTTTTATTCTCTTCAGGTCTTCTCTTCTTCTTCTTCTTCTTCTTCTTCTTCTTCTTCTGCTTCTTGGATAATTGCGGGTGGCGACCAACAACTTAGGTGCATAGCGCCCCCTACTGTATCTCTTGGTGAATGTAAATCAGAAGGCCTGGATATGCTGTTGTTAGTGTAGCTAGCTAGAAGGCGCTGAGTCGCCAACTCGAAATCTGATTGGTTGAAGCAACTGTCTGATTGGTTGAAGCAACTGTCTGTTTAACGCTTCACTTTACGTCACTGCACCATCAGAAACGGACAGTGAAGGCCTCGGGCAGATTTCTTTGACCCTAGCAACAGATGATGCCTGAAATCTGATTGGTTAAATGATTTAATATGAAAAAACGTGTCTGGAAGCAGCGCAACCACAGGGAAAACTATGAAAGGAACTGGAACATACCGTTTGGAATCATTAGTAAGTATTTATGGACAAAATATAATTTACATCAGTCTGTAATTCAGATACTTTTTAGGCCAGCAGAGAAGGCCTTGCAGGCCCTGACGGCCCACTACTATCACGAGGGCCTACGAACAAGCTCCGCCCGGACTGGGAGGACACTCCTGTCGGTCCTGCCCGCGGACTGGCTTTGGTTCTACTTCTGGGATCCGTGGTTCTTGTGCTGGACCGTCCAACGGACTGTCCTCAACATAGTACTAGGCTTTACTTCTTATTGTCTCATGCTAGCTGTTGCCAAAGCTGTCCGTCCCTGGGAGAGGGATCCCTCCATACTGTGGTTCTCCCCAAGATTTCCTTCTTTTCCCACTGGGTTTCTGGAGTTTGTTCTTGCGGATGTGAGGGTCTAAGGTGGTGGTTGCTTCGTTTTGTCTCGTTACTGTGAATTTGATATATTAACATTATGCTTATTCACTGTTTTTACTTTTACCGACCAATGTAACATCTTGAAGCCTCTGAGGCAGCTGTTGTTGTGATACAGGGCTATACAAAAATACATGATTGATTGATTGACCCTGTGAATTCCGTAAAGACCGCCATCTGTACATCGGATTCATGGATCTGAAGCCGCCTCTGACACCGTCTGCCACTCCTCTCTGTGGAACATCCTCCAAACCCTCGGAGCTCCGCCCAAGACCATCGCTGTGCTCCAGCTGCTCTGCAGCAGAGAGCTGAGTCCGTATGAACGGTCTGACTCCAGCTGGTTCACCGTCTCCAGCGGCGTTCTCCAGGGCCGTGTGGCTCCTGATCTTTTAACTGCATCATGGACCATCTGAGGTCCCGGGTCTGCGAGGCGTCCCCGGAGCGTCCTTCAGCAGCGACCACCTGACGGACCTGGAATACGCTGACGACAGCATCCTGCTCAGACAGCCTGCAGTCAGCTGAGACGCTCTGGGCTTCACAGTGAGGAGGAGCACAGCTCGGCTCTAGGGGAGCTGGACTGAAACCAGGTTCATGCATGTCGGTGAAGGACCAGATCCACCTCCCATGCAAAGTGGGAGTGACATCGTAGAGCCTGGGGTCCATGGTGACAGACAGCGACCTCCAACAACACAGAGTTGCTGTGGAGGATGCAGAGCAGCTGGCAGATCTGCAGCACTGGAAAAATCTGGTTCCACCTGGTCGGCTCAACGCACCGGGACGGGATACCCCGACCCTCCTGGAGCACCAAGTAAGGCGATCAGTGGGCTGAACCTCATGACCATATACGGGCAGAGTGATGACATCGGCCGGCCAAACATGACCAACTTTCATTTTGAAGGAACTTCACAGACTGGAGGAAGAAGAAAAAGGAGACTTGAAGACATTTTTATTTTCACCGACATATGAAAACAGACATAAGCCACGCCCCTCCACTTCTGCTGCGAAATCATTGCCTTGAGTCTTAGCTCCTCCTTATTGTCTCTTGACCCACCTCTTCATTCCCCTAACCCCTCCCACTGCACCCACCTCTTCATGTAACCCTGTCCCAACGCTCTGACCCCCCTCTTCTGTCTTGACCCTCCCCCTGTCTCCGCCCCCCCCCTACTTGTGGCCCTTGCTGGTCTTGAAGGACACCTGCAGGACATTGTCCCACAGCCGGTAGCCGTGCAGGCTGTGGATGGCCATGGCGGCGTCCTCGTAGTTGGACATGGTGACGAAGCCGAAGCCCTTGCAGCGGTTGGTGCCGAAGTCGCGGATGACCTTGACGTTCTCCACGGCGCCGAAGGGCCCGAACATCTGCCAGAGCACCGCCTCGTCCGCCTCCTGGCCCAGGTTGTACACGAAGATGCACCAGCCGGAGGTGGGCGGGGCCGAGCCGGGCTCCGCCCCGTGGTCCACGCTGAGGGGGGAGAACCTGGAGGGGGGGGGACGGGTTAGAGGGGGCGGGGCTAAGCCGGCTCCCCGCGGCGGGCAGCGCTGACCCACCTGAAGCGCTGCGCCTGGTGATGGATGGGCCCCCCGTAGCGCCGCATCTGCCCGTGGTGAGACTGCGCCGCCGCCGGGCCCCCGGCGCCGCCGCCCCGCGTCTGGTTGGGGTTGGCGGCGAACTTGACCGTGATTGGCTCGGGGAAGCCCGGGGGCGTGTGGCCGTGCAGCTGCCGCACGGCGTCCTCCGCCTCGGCGCGCTTGTCGAAGCGGATGAAGGCCACGCCGCGGGACAGACCTGCGGAGGGGGCGGAGGGGGTCAGGGGTCAGAGGTCGGGGGCGGGCGAAAGCCGCGGCTCCGGGAGGCGGCCTACCCGACGCCTGGTCCACCAGGACCCGCGAGTTGATGATGCGTCCGAAGCGGGAGAACAGGTCCTCCAGGTCCGGCTGGCTCAGCGTGCGCGGCAGCCCGCTGATGTACAGGTTAGCGTCCTTGATGGTGTCCGAGCTCGGCCGCGCGTACGACACCTGCCGGCACGGGAGCAAGGCATCAGTCCGCCGCCGGCACAGCGCCGCTCACAATTCAAACAACACCAAGAAGATAAAAAGAAGAAAAAAAAAAAAGAAAAAATACAAACATCCAGGAAAAGAAAAGAAATAACAGGAGGTACCTGTTGCCCCCTGCAGGGGGGGTAGAGGGGCAGTTACCTTGATGGTTTTAGACTGTAGCCTCAGGCCGTTGAGGGTACTGATTGCCCTCTCGGCATCGCTAGGGGTAACAAAGTTAACAAAGCCGTAACCTAAACTGTGGCCTAGAGAAACACAAAGAAACAAAAAGAACTAAAGAACAGGCCTGGAGCGTCAGCAGAACATCAGCACAACGGCAGCTTCAGGTTCCTCCGCTTCTGAGCCGGCTCGGGCAGCAAGGGGGCGGGGCCAGAGGGCCGCGAGGGGTGGGGCTACACGCCAACAAAGTGTGGGGTCAGATAACGATGAGGGGCGGGGCTGGATTACAGTGGGCGGGGCTACAAAACAACAAAGGTTGTAGTCAGAACGATGAGGGGCAGGGCAAAAAACAATGGGCGGGGCAACACAGCTAAAAGGGTGGGGTCAGAGAATGATGAGGGGCGGGGCTACACAGTAACAAAGGGTGTGGTCAGATAATGAGGGGCGGGGCTACACAGTAACAAGGGTGTGGTCAGATAATGAGGGGCGGGGCTACACAGCAACTAGTGGCTGGGCTCTAGAAGACTGAGGGGTGGGGCCAGATGCTGAGAAGGGGCGGGTCCCAGGCAGAGTTTGACAAGGGGAAGGGTCAGAGGACAATGAGGGGTGGGGCCATAGAACAAGGGGCGGGGCCTAACCCTGCTCATAAAATCTGTACAAAGACGAGAAAGTCGGAGGCGGCTCAGAAGCAAATCTTTACGCGTTTACAAAGTCTCAACCTGAAACAAAAAAAAAAAACAAGATTTCAAAATAAAGCTTGGATCAGAGTCTGGGTGACAGGCTGTGATGTCATCACCCAGCTCTGATTCAACCAATCAGCATCAAGAACATCAGAGAACACCTGGAGAACAACAACAGCAGCACGTCAGTCAGTAAGTGACAGAAAACAAATATTTCAAAATAACAGTTCAACTCTTTAAGATTTAACATTTAAAATTGATTATAAACAAAATATTATGGAAAGATAAAAAAAATTCTGTGCTTTCACAATATATTTAATGTCTCTTTTGAAAAACAGAAAAACTAAAGTATTGTATACAAATAAAAGAAATTTGTCAAGGATATTTAAAAACATATTTGTTTGCAAAAATGCATCAAAACATAATTGAAAAAATGCTTTAAAGTGTTAAAACTTCTTAGAAATGGGTTAAATTGTAGAAAAATAGGAAGAATATTTAACAATAAAAAAACAAAAAAAATCAAGAAAAATATTTTGAAACTGTTGAAAAACACATTAAACTGTTTTTTATCCTTTTACCCAAAATCTGTCTAAAAAAAAGCAAATATGCTACAAAGGTTAAAGAAATACTTTCAAACAGAGTCGAGAAAATACACAGAATACACATTTTAAAACAAATACCTAGAAAATAAAACACAGGATTTAAAGAGAAGTCACATGATCTCAAATAAATAAAATCTACATTTCCCAAAACTCTGAAAAGAATTTACAGCTTTAGAAACTCCAGCGGAGAAGTTTTGAAAAGAAGAAACATTGTTTTAGATGAGTGTGACTTTTGTCTTTCTTCATTGAAACTAAACTCCGTCCATTTTAACGGAATGAAAGGAAATAAGATGAATTATGGGTCAATATCTGAATTCAAGTAACATAAATACTTTAAAGAAATTCACAGTTTTAACTGATGAGAATATCCAAAAAGATTAAGCTCATTCTAAAAATAAATATAAAAAACAACATGGTTTAAATGATGAACAGTGGCTGACAATTAATTACAAAACCTATTTTAAAATTAAGTACTTTGACCAAAAATAATACATTTGCTCAACAGCAAATATTAAAATTTACATATTTTTTAAATTCAAACTTAACATTTAAAACTAAGAAGGGTTTTAATCGGGTTTTGTAAAAAAAAAAACAACAAAAAAACATTAACTTAAAAAAGAAATGCCCCAAAATAACTGACATTATTTAAAGTAGCAGAACCTGTTTCTAGAGAAATAATTTGAAAAAAAAAAAAATAACGCCAGTAAAAATAACATGTTTTGTAAAAAAGAATCTTATAATCACAAAAAACAAAAATATCCAAAAGAAATAAACTGAAAATTAAACAAACATGTAATAAAAGAACAGTAATCCAAAAATTAAAACAAACAAAAAAAACTAAACAATGCTAAAAATAAAACGTATTTGAAAATTTAAATCATTACCTTAAAAAACTAATAATCTACTCAAAACTGAAAATTGCAATCCTTACTTCAAGTAACGTCAACTAAGTGAACACTTCAAAAAAAATCTAAAAAATGATTTCTTAACCATTAAGAAATCATGAGCTTCAAAATAAAAGCCTAAAATCATTTTAACAACGAAGGGATATTATTTCAAAATAAAACCCAAGAGAAACATGAGGACAAAGACGTGTTTGGAAATAGAGACATGGTGGAATCAAACACTCTGTCCTGCATTATTCTGACAGAAAATTTAACAAAATAAAACACCGAAAAGAAAAATAAAAAAAAAAAGTTCTACTTCCAAGAATCCTAAAAAAAAACTAGAACGAGTTCCAATCAAACAGATCAAGTACTAAAGGAATAGATTACTCTTTCAGGTAACAGATTGCTTTCTGTAAAGTCACAAATGATGTTGTGTAAAGTAACAGATTACTCTAAAAAGCAACAGGTTATGTTCTGCAGTATGTTAAGGAACATATTACTCTGTGTAAAGTAACTGATTACTCATAAGGTCACAGATTACTCTGTAAAGTAACAGCTTATGTTCTGTAGTCTAAAGTAACAGATTACTCTATAAAGTTACAGGTTATTTTCTGTAGTGTGTAAAGTATCAGATTACTCTATAAAGTAACAGGTTATGTTATGCAGTCTGCAGAGTATCAGATTACCCTGTGGCAGAGTATCAGATTACTCTGTGGCAGAGTATCAGAGTACTCTATGAAGTAACAGGTGATGTTGTGCAGAGTATGAGATTACCCTGTGCAGAGTACCGGAGTAGTGGGATTACCTGCCACCTTGTCCCGGATCAGCTTGGCGGACTCCACGGGGCCCACGGTGCTGAACAGGCTGCGCAGCTCGTCCTGGTTCATGCTCTGGGGCAGGTAGTTCACGATCAGGTTGGTCCTGGAGTCCTCGTCCTCCAGGAGGTTCTCCAGGCCGTTCCCCAGCTCCTGCGGGAGGACCAGGAGGACAACGTCAGGAGGAGGACGTCAGGACGAGGACGTCAGGACGAGGACGTCAGGACGAGGACGTCAGGAGGAGAACGTCAGGAGGACCAGGACGAGAACGTCAGGAGGAGAACGTCAGGAGGAGAACGTCAGGAGGACCAGGACGAGAACGTCAGGAGGAGAACGTCAGGAGGAGGACGTCAGGACGAGGACGTCAGGAGGAGAACGTCAGGAGGAGAACGTCAGGAGGACCAGGACGAGAACGTCAGGAGGAGAACGTCAGGAGGAGAACGTCAGGAGAACGTCAGGAGGAGAACGTCAGGAGGAGAACGTCAGGAGGACCAGGACGAGAACGTCAGGAGAACGTCAGGAGGAGAACGTCAGGAGGAGAACGTCAGGAGGACCAGGAGGAGAACGTCAGGAGGACCAGGAGGAGAACGTCAGGAGGAGAACGTCAGGAGGAGAACGTCAGGAGGAGAACGTCAGGAGGACCAGGAGGAGAACGTCAGGAGGACCAGGAGGAGAACGTCAGGAGGACCAGGAGGAGAACGTCAGGAGGAGAACGTCAGGAGGAGAACGTCAGGAGGAGAACGTCAGGAGGACCAGGAGGAGAACGTCAGGAGGACCAGGACGAGAACGTCAGGAGAACGACATGTGAGCCATCAGCCAATCACAGCTCTCCTCTTACCTTGGAGGCGGAGCCTTTCACTCCCAGCTGAGAGTCTCTGGAGTCCGAACTCTGAACCTCACACACCTGCAACACACACACACATCAGAAAATACACGTACACACACACACATCAGAAAATACACGTACACACACGCGCCTACCTTCAGGTACCGAATGTGTCCCCTTCTCATCGCCATTGGAACGCTCTCTTCACAGCTCTCACGTGATCTTTAATCAAAGAACTGATTAGAAAACACTTCCTATTCACTCACGTGCACGTCTCACGCCAAGCTAAACACTGTTAGCATCCTGTTAGCTACAATGGCTAACAGCGTCTCGTGACGCTGTCGTCGCATCGCTTACCTGCACGGAAGCAAACACTCCACGCGGGGAAACCCTCGCCGTCTAGTCTGCGATCGAACAGGAACCGCGACAAGGTTTTCAATCCGAGAAAACACAGAGAATTAGCCGGAGCTGCGCAAACAAAGCGGGCTCTTCGCACAACAAGCGCAGCGCCAATACAGAGTATCGCGAGATCTCCCTTCTTCTTCGTGGACCGGGAAATGCTGATACCAACGAAGAAGAAGAAGAAGGAGGGCAGTGACGTCACGAGCGGTGTAAACAAAGCCGTTTGCGGTTAGCATTCCGAGCGAACGGACCCGGAACCCCAGACTGCCAGGGATGGACTGACCCGAACCGGGACCAGGACCGGAACCATGTCCATGGAAGACCCGTTCTTCGTCGTCAAGGGGTGAGGACGCGGCACGCAGCGGGCTGACGGCAGGCTGACGGCGGGCTAGCAGCGGGCTAGCAGCGGGCTAGCAGCGGGCTAGCAGCGGGCTAGCAGCGGGCTAGCAGCTAGCACGTCAGCAGCTATGACAATAATACCACAGAGTCTGTACCGTCAAGCTTCTGGCAGGGAGCTGAGTGGAGCTGAGGATCAACAGGAGCAGAAGTATCCTCTCACAGCTGTGTAGCCATTTGCAGGAGTGGATTGTTCTGAGAGATAAGAAACATTCTTTAAAATCATCTACAAACCAATCAAGGGAGGGTTTTCTATTTCTCCACTTACAGCAGAGAATATGATATTTATCCAAGAGAACAATTATACTGATCAGATTTATTAGACTTCAGATGATCCATGTCAAAAACATGACGTGTGTCACAGAGCAGTATATCATCCATCGTCTGCAGTATTACAGAAGCTACACATGTACCTCAAACTTCAGTGGTTTTTGAAGGAATTTTTGCCACCTATTATTCGGTATTTTGAAGTGACTTCCTTTCACACCAGTCTCCTCCAAGTATGGCTCTTCTGTTTACAATGACTGCTCTATTATTCCGTAATCCTGAGCCGTAGGTTGAATATCATTTTCCTATGTTGGAGAATTTGCACATGGAAATTAGAAAGCTTGACGGCAGTCTTGTGTAAGTCAAAATCACATTTTTACAGAAATTTGAGCCTCCCTGTTTTAAGACAAGGATCTGGGAAGATGAAACTACAGGGATTCTGTCTGAATATATCTGCTTTCAGCCATTTGATCTTAAAACTTCTAACCATTGAATCAAATTCTACACCTTTGAAACCACCCTTCTTACGTTCTTTAACTGTGATCTTTTAATATAGGGGCTTTTGTTTTTCCATTGAAGCTGAAAGATAGGAGAATCAGCTTTTATCAGAGTATTTTCGGGACGTCCAGTGACTGAGAGGGATCAGTTAATTCAGAGAATCCTTCTGCCTTTATGAACTTTACTTTCTCGAAAACTGTAAGATGTATGGTTAACCAGCGACTCAGATCTTTTCATCTTTTCACTACGGGACTCTTCAACGAGCATGGAGGAAGCAGCAGCGGCTGCAGAGCACTCCAGAGCACTCCAGAGCACTCCAGAGCATGCGAAGGAGGAATTGGTCAGTGAAAGAAAAAGCAGTGGCTTAGTAATTTGGAGATGGTTCTTTTTTAAAACATCAGACGAGCAACAAAGTCACGTTGTATGTCGGGATTGCCATGAACAAGTTCCAGCCAAGGGTGGAAGCACGACAAATCGTTTTCACCCCTTAAAACTGCAGTACGGAGTGTGTAAAGCTGCGTGCATTACCCCCAAATTCCACTGCATCCGTGTCCGCTCAGCTGCACTCCGGTCCGGTCCGGTCCGGTCCGGTCCGACCGCTGCAGCAAATACGTCTGTGTTTTAATGACTGTAGCTGATTCCACAGCCTGCGTTCGGTCCGATCTGTCAGTTCAAAATAGAGCCAAGGTCTATTTTCCTCTCCGGTCCAGTCCGTCCAGGTCTACGTGCGCATAAATGTCCACAGTTCAGATGCACCAAACAGGAAAGAGAACTCACACAACCGCCGGCTTTATACAAAATAAAATCAGTTTGTCTTTATTAAAGGGGCTGTATCATGCAGAATTCACTTTTTGTACGTCTTAACCTTGTTATATAGTTAAGTACTCACCAAAAACACCCCCAAAGCGTTTTTTTCCTTCGTGTCTGTGTGTTTGAGCTTTCCTCCTTGTTGTGCTGCTCAGAGAGGCAGCCCCTCCCACACCCGTGAAAACGCTCTGTTTTCCCACGTTCACGTCACACAGTGAAGATGGCTCTTCTGAGCCCCCCCCCCCCCCCCCCCCCCCCCCCCCCCCCCCCTGCAGGCCCTCGGCAATCAGCGTTGCTGCTTTTTTCTAACTCTAATCACGGAGATAAACTTTGACCATCGTCTGAAAGCAACAATCAAGCAGGAGCAAGAGTCTGAAGGGTCTGAAGGGTCTGAAGGGTCTGCGCTTGGTGAGTTTCTAACAGGAAAAGACATTTTCGCGTAGGGCCGGGCGATATGGCAAAAAAAAATGATCACGATTTATTTTTTTTGTCATATCATTCAATCTCGATTATAATCACGATATGTTATATTGTTTTTAAACCAGTTTTAAAGCATCTTCGCTAAAAACTGGAACTATGGAATAGTTTTTAATTTTATTAACAAGCCAAGCAAATAGCAAAGCAAAGTAAATAATATAAACATAGAAAAATAAGAACAATCAAACAAACAGTGCAGTAAATGGAAAAAAAAAAATCTAACACCAAGATAATAAAATCTTGCGATGCACCGTTTTTTCAGTAAAAGAGAAGAACTGGACGATCATTAGTTAAAGTGTGACAGTTTCCAGCCCTGAGGATTTTTGTTTCTATGAAAGATTAAAAAACTAAAGAAACCCCCTGGGGATAATGAAGGTGCTTTAGAATGGAAACATTATTTTGACGTTATGATGCTAAACATGCTGCTGCCATCATTAATGCTCTCATCAAATGTACAAAATTTTAATAATCTAGATTGGACGGATTAGATTTAAAATGTAACAGTACAAAACTACAATAATATATAAAAAAAAGACAAAATGAATCATTTCTCTCCTCTCAGAATGTTGCTCGTACGGTGCAGTTGCCTGAAAAGACGACACTGGCTGCGTTTACATGCAGTCAGTATTCGTGTTAAGATCAATATTCTGGTTTCTGAAACATTTGGAATAACCCCAGGAGATCCCCACTCAACCCCGGCGCACAGACGACGCCATGACTGCATTTGCACTTCATGCCACTAGGTGTGCTGTTTGCATGTTCGACCTTATTTTACACAGACACCACGGAAGAAGAAGGGCACTGCAGGCTCTCTGCATGTTGTTAGCGGCAAGACGTGGTGATATGTTCCGTCATTTTCAGTAAAAGAGAAGAACTGAACTAACTAACTTAGTTTAGTTTAACTAACTGATCATCAGTTAAACTGGATCACAAGTAGTTCCTGGACTCAAAAGACCAGATTCCTTGCGGATCGGTGTGCTCGCAGCGGTGTGCTAAATGGTAAATGGACTACACTTGTACAGCGCTTTTTACCCTGCATGACAGAGCCCGAAGCGCTTCACACTGCAACATCACATCAACCCTTTCACACCATACTGGGTGGTGGTGAGCTGCTGCTGTAGCCACAGCTGCCCTGGAGGGGGCAGACTGACGCCATCGGCCCCTCCGACCACCACCAACCATTCACTCTCACAACTTTCATACTAGGCAAGGTGGGTGAAGTGTCTTGCCCAAGGACACAACGCCAGTTTTACGCCTGCGGGAGCGGGGATGGAACCGCCATACCAACTGAGCTACTGTCGCCCCCCTAGCTAGCAGCGGCGTGGAGCAGCCTGTCCTGTCAGCAGCAGCCTCATCTTCAGAGGAAAACGCCGAGGCATGGCTGACTTCCTCTGCTTCGCTGTCCTCGGCTCCACGTTCAGCTCCATCTGTTTACTTCTCAGACAACTTACAGGCGGAAGCAGAGCAGGAAAAAGTGGACTGTGATTGGCTGTGGTCACGCGCATTTCTGCCATGTCTGATCGAGTAAATGTGCTCACAGCTGATCACCGTGATCGAGGGGAAGTTAATCACGATCATATAATCGGCCAGGCCTATTTTCGCGTGTATTTCCGTGTAGATAAGCTAGAGCTCAAGAGCTAAAGCTAACCCTTAGAGACGCTAACGAAGCGCTGATTGGTTGAAGTTCGCTGTCAGTCAAAGTCCACAGGGGGAGAGGCGGGATTTTCAGTGAAACAGAGCGTTTTCTCTTCTGGGTTTCAGAGTTAGCCCCAGAAAATCTTTTATTTCACACAAAATGACTTTTCCTTTGCGCCGAAAATAAACTATTACCATGTTAATGCCATTTGTAGGGTTTGGACTAGGCATGGGCCGGTTACCGGTTTGAAGGGATACCACGGGATGAAAAAGTCAAGGTTTCAAAACCACTAAAATTTTCCGTCATACCGTTCCTGCGGTATGAGCGTTTTTTTACTGTGACGTGTAATCGGAGAAAGTCGCGGTCCCTCACGCTGTCTGCAGCTGCAGCCTAAAACAACCATAATACCGTGAAACCGTGAAACCGTGATATTTTTGCCTAAGGTTATCATACCGTCAGAGTCTCATACCGGCCCATGCCTGGTTTGGACTAGCTAAAAAAGCATGATACAGCCCCTTTAAGAACTTGAAACTGTTTAAAGACGTTTTATTTGTCCTCACATTAATTTTCAGATATATCACGAACAGACAAACCATACCGATTAAAATGTACACTTTAAAAAGCGGGCAAACAAAAACTAAAACACACTATCAAATTTTATTTGACAAACTTCTGTTTTGCCTGTAATCAAGCTGTAGTTAACTGGTGATTTTAACTGACATGTTGATGACATCTCGGACTCAATGTCCAGAGAATTTTTAAACCTTTTAAACTGTTTAGATTTTAAACAGCATGTCGCACAGCCAACTCACAACAGAGGACACACCCTGGACCTGGTTCTGACCCGGTCTGTCCATCAGTGTGTCCTCTGGTGTTGACCTGGCTGTGTCTGACCACTGCTGTGTGTTTTTAACATCACCAGTTTTAACCAGCAGGAAGCCCCGGTGAGAACAGTGAGGAGACGTTACCTTACCTCTGAAGTGGCTGCAGAGTTTATCGAGATCTTACAGAGCACTCCTGCAGTGATTTCACCTGCACCCTGTGATTTTATCGTTGACGATTTTAACAGTAAACTGAAGTCCAGTCTGGACTCAGTCGCTCCACTTTTAACCAAAACTATCAAGGGCCATCCCAAACCCCCGTGGAGGAGAAACGATGCAATCACCAAACTGAAAAGAAACTGCAGGAGAGCTGAAAGAAGGTGGAGGAAATCCAAGTTGACTGTTCATCACCAGATTCTACGTCAACAACTCAAAATTTACAATAATGCAGTTAAACAGGCTGAACTTCCCACTTCTCTCAACTTATTCCAGACAGTAAAGACAACCCCCGCTTCCTCTTCTCCACCTTCTACATTTTAACTGGCACTCATTTTAATAAAGCCGACAGACGCTCTCTGTGAAGACTCTGCAGGCCACTTCAGAACTAAGATCCTGGACATCAGGTCTAGTCTTTTACCTCAACAGGTTTTATCAGTGAACACAGCTGAACCGTTGTCCATGCCTGAGGACACACTGGACAGTCTGGACCTGGTTGATGAAGGACTCTTGGTCCAGTTTTCTCCCAAGTAAAATCAACAACCTGCCTTCTAGATCCCATCCCCACCACTTTTTAAATCACTTTATGGATTCCTGGAGGAACAGATTTTAAATATCATGAACTGCTCTCTTCAGACGGGCGTCTTCCCCACTGCCTGTAAAACGGCGGTGGTGAAGCCCCTTCTGAAGAAGAGCAATTTAGACCCCAATGTTCTTAATAACTACAGACCAGGATCCAACTTACCATTTTTAAGTAAAGTTTTAGAAAGACTGGTTTTTAACCAAGTCAATGACTTTTTAATGATAAATGACATTTTAGAAAGACATCAGTCTGGTTTTAGAGTGAACCACAGTACCGAGACGCCCTTTAAAGATTTTAAATGATATCAGGTGGAATTTAGATAATAAAAAGCTGACAGTGTTGGTTCTGCTGGACCTGAGTGCCGCCTTCGACTCAGTAGACCACCACATTTTAATAAACAGACTGAATCACCTGGTGGGCCTCTCTGGTACTGTTCTGAACTGGTTCAGTTCTTTTCTCACAGATCCATGTTTTTGTGTAAGTTTGGATACTTGTTCCTCAGGAACCCATGAAATCAGGTGTGGGGTTCCCCAAGGTTCAATTTTAGGTCCCATACTTTTTAATCTCTACATGCTTCCAGTTGGGGACGTCATCAGGAGACACGGCATCAGTTTCCATAGTTACGCTGACGACACTCAGCTGTTCATCAGTTTCCATAGCTACGCTGACGACACTCAGCTGTTCATCAGTCGCCATGGTTACGCTGACGACAGTCAGCTGTTCATCGCCGTGTCTCCTGGTGACTCCGGGCCAATAGAAACCCTTTTTAACTGTATTTCAGACATCAAATCATGGATGCAGTGAATTTCCTGCAGCTCCACCAGGACAAGACTGAGGTTTTAGTTTTCGGTCCTGAAGGTCAGAGAGAGAAAATTTTACCTAAATGATCAGATTTTAAACCAGAACAATCAGTGAAGAACCTGGGCGTGATTTTTGACTCTGAGCAAAGTTTTATTCCACACATTAAAAACATAACTAAGATTGGATTTTATCATCTTAAGAATGAAGCCAGAGTCGCCCGTTTCTCTCTCAGGCCAGCAGGAGGTGCTAATGCAGCTTTTATCTCCTGTAGGTTAGATTACTGTAATGCCTTGCTCTCTGGTCTGAAACAAAAAGAACATTTCAAACCTCCAGTTATTACAAAACTCAGCCACTCGCGTGCTGACGAGGACCAGGGGGCGGAGCCACATTACACCGGTTTTACAGTCGCTGCATTGGCTCCCTGTCCGCTTCAGGATCGATTTTAAGGTTCTCTTATTAGTTTTTAAATGTCTTAACGGCCTTGTGCCTTCTTATTTAGCTGACCTGTTTTTACCCTATCGACCCTCGCGGCCCTGAGGTCCTCTGGCAGCGGCCTATTGTGTGTTCCTAAAGCCAGAACCAAAACCCATGGTGAAGCGGCTTTCAGCCACTACGGCCCCGCCTGTGGAACAGCCTGCAGCAGAACCTCAGGACCGCAGAGACCGTTGATATTTTTAAAGGGAGGTTGAAAACACACCTTTTTAATCTGGCTTTTAACTGACCTTTTATAGTTCTTATCGCCATCATTTTATTTTTGGTCATTTTAATTTTTAATATACTTATCCTATTTATTCATTCTATTTTTACTATGGACTTTTAATTTATTTCATTTTCTATTTTATAATCTTATCTTACTTTTAATTTTTTTTTTTTTTTTTTAGCTTTGTATCATGTCTTTTTAACATCTGTTTAACTCCAGTGTTTCCTCAGGGGGGTCCTCCACACCGGGAGTTGGTCCCGGTCCTCTGCTGGGGTCGCTGCGCTCTGGTCCTCTGGTCCTGGCTGGCCTGGGGTCTCCACACCTTGGTGTGCGGGATCCCGTTGGTCTGACGGGGTCGGGGGCTGAGCGCCAGTGCCCCAGTACTAATGACCTTCGCCTTCTCCTGGTGTGAACGGCCCCACTGGTAGTGTTTTCCCATGATGCTTAGTGCCATGCCATGTCTCCTCTGCCTTGCTATGGGCATAAATTGGGTGTGTGCGTGTGTGTGTGTGTGTGTGTGTGTGTTTGTGTGTATGTGCGTGTGTGTGTGTTTCTGTGTTTGTGTGTATGTGCGTGTGCGTGTGGTGTACACTGATTGATGGTGCTGCTTTTATTCTTTTTTTTTTTTACTGTTAAGCACTTTGCGTTGTTTTTATTATGATGAAAAGTGCTCTACAGATAAATAAAGGTTGAAGTTTAAAGTTTGAAGTAGCTGAACGTTTCTGAATGTTCACACAGCTGCATATACGGCCCGTTTGCGGGCTGTTGTCCATAAATTTCGTGTTTTCTACAAAATCCATATTCAGGACCATGTATGCGTTTTGTTCTGAAAGGCCCGAATGTCAACATCCTGTCGCACGAAATTCAGCGTGTTGAAGCACAACGACCAGGATGAAGAGACGGACGCTGTGGAATTTGGGGGTTACTGTTACTGTCAAAGTACAAAAAGAGTGAGAAAATGTATATTGAGTTGATATTCTGTTTATTGCGCAACTGGTTGAAATTGCTACAGGAACAAGGGGAAAAGGTCATCTAAAGCTAATGTTTACATTTGTTTCTTAAACGGAGCGCTTTATTTTGTTCTTCCTTTATATAGAAATGCTGCTCTCACAAGGGGTTGTGGTATTTTGATCTTTTATAATTTGTTAGAAAGGAGAAGAAAAAATCTGTCATTTTGATTTGATTTCAACAAGTCATTTTTAGTTGTAGAATTAAAAAAAACCAAAATGTTTATTGTACTTCTTTCATGAGTAGATTTATTTCAGAAAAAGATTGGCCTATTTTATTTTTGAAGCCATTTTTATTTAAATGTGTACCTTATAGAGCTTTACTTTGAACAACGTACTCCTGTTGTTATAGGGTATTTATGTTTCCATTTATTATTTGAACAGCTGAGCATTTCTGATGAGCCAGGTGAAGAAACCTGTTGATTATTATTCATTTCATTTTGCCAGCGTTCACTGAAACAGCCGCTTTCAATCAAACTACTTGTGACTTGTCATATTTGGCTTTGACTTTGACTGAACATTTTGCTCTCACTTGCCCCAAAACAATTATCGGGATATATATCGTGTATCGATATTCAGCCTAAATACGAGGGGGGACCCACAAGTTCCCGGCCTGTGGTTACAAAAAAAAAACAAGAATGATTTCAGACTTTTGGCCATTATATGTCGCTATAGCATAGCCTTAAAGGGGAACGGTCGTTTTTACAATCTGGACCTTATTTCACATTCGTCACAACAACATTGACTCACCCATTTGACTTTCGTGTGATTTGCAGTTGGTTCAGAGATAATTAGCTCCTCCCGTATCCATATAACGGCAGCGGGCGGGGCGCCGACATGCAGCCGTTACAGACGCTCTTTTCTCTTATGTTTGTTGTGGGGTGGTAGATACATGTACATTTATTAAGTCAGCATCACTTAGCGCTGTTGGGAAGTCTGTAAAGCGGCTAGATTGAGCAACTCTCCGGGAGCTCTGAAGCGATGATGTCATCACACTGCGCCGTGGCGCACATTCATTCTGTTTGTTTACATGGAAGCAGCGTCTCTGCTCTGCAGTCAGACCACGGCATCTCCATCGGCTTTTTTAGGCAGTCAGAGTTTATTTTCAGCTGGTTGTAACTTTGGTACAATGGTTCCAGTGTGCATACATCCTGCTGTGAAAGTGAAATGACCAGCTGGACGTCACTGAGCTCACAGGCTCCCACTGCGTGACGGGATTTATTGAAGCTGTGGCTAATAGCGCTCAACACGGACCCCAGCATCAAAGTTCAAACTTTACCACATTTGGATTATCGGGTGTGTAGTGCCCACTTCACATCGGAGGACTTCTTCCCAGTTCAGGAAAGAAATGAAGGCCAAGAATGCCATTCCAGCGGCTGCAGGAGGACGACAGGTCGAGGTAACGTGATGCTAATAATATTCATTTTTTTCTTTACTAACGTCTAGAGGCTGGATGTTTACTGTTTAGTTCATTTGAGCAACAACAGAGGATGATACAAGTATATCTGTCAATGACAAGAGTTGTACAGAAACAGTAAAATATTCTGTACACTGTTGCTCAAAAGGAGTAGGAACAAGTTTATAACATTCTAGCCAACTCTAGACATTAGTAAAGGAAAAAATGAATATTATCAGCATCACGTTACCTCGACCTGTCCTCCTCCTGCAGCCGCTGGATGGCATTCTTTTTGAGATTCATTCTCTGGATCTTCTGGCCTTCATTTCTTTCCTGAACTGGGAAGAAGTCCTCCGATGTGAAGTGGGCACTACACCCCCGATAATCCAAACGTCGTAAAGTTTGAACTTTGATGCTGGGGTCCGTGTTGAGCGCTATTAGCCATAGCTTCAATAAATCCCGGTCACGCAGTGGGAGCCTGTGAGCTCAGTGACGTCCAGCTGGTCATTTCACTTTCACAGCCAGGATATATGCACACTGGAACCATTGTACCAAAGTTACAACCAGCTGAAAATAAACTCTGACTGCCTAAAAAAGCCGATGGAGATGCCGTGGTCTGACTGCAGAGCAGAGACGCTACTTCCATGTAGACAAACAGAATGAATGTGCGCCACGGCGCAGTGTGATGACATCATCGCTTCAGCGCTCCCGGAGAGTTGCTCAATCTAGCCGGTTTACAGACTTCCCAACAGCGCTAAGTGATGCTGACTTAATAAATGTACATGTATCTACCACCCCACAACAAACATAAGAGAAAAGAGCGTCTGTAACGGCTGCATGTCGGCGCCCCGCCCGCTGCCGTTATATGGATACGGGAGGAGCTAATTATCTCTGAACCAACTGCAAATCACACGAAAGTCAAACGGGTGAGTAAATGTTGTTGTGACAAATGTGAAATAAGGTCCAGATTGTAAAAACGACCGTTCCCCTTTAAAGGGGCTGTATCACGCGTACAAAGATGAGGCTCTGGGGAGAACACAGGTCCATGGGCGCTTTAACAGTGGTCAGATGTCCATCGAAGATTCGCCTCGCTCTGGCCGACCCTCCACCTCCCGCACAGAGGAAAATGTCCGCAAAATGGAAGCTGTGGTGATGGCAGATCGACGCAGGACCATCGATGAGATCGAGCATTAGACAGGGATCTCCTGGAGCTCCTGCCAGAGGATCCTTCCTGAGGACATCTAGGCATAGACACCTAGACACAGACACCTAGACACGGACATCTAGACACAGACACCTAGACACAGACACCTAGACACGGACACCTAGACACGGACACCTAGACACAGACACCTAGACACAGACACCTAGACACAGACACCTAGACACAGACACCTAGACACGGACACCTAGACACGGACATCTAGACACGGACACCTAGACACAGACACCTAGACACAGACACCTAGACACGAACACCTAGACACGGACACCTAGACACGGACATCTAGACACGGACACCTAGACACGGACACCTAGACACAGACACCTAGACACAGACACCTAGACACGAACACCTAGACACAGACACCTAGACACGGACACCTAGACACAGACACCTAGACACGAACACCTAGACACAGACACCTAGACACAGACACCTAGACACAGACACCTAGACACGGACATCTAGACACGGACACCTAGACACGGACACCTAGACACGGACATCTAGACACGGACACCTAGACACGGACAGCTAGACACGGACATCTAGACACAGACACCTAGACACAGACACCTAGACACAGACACCTAGACACGGACACCTAGACACGGACATCTAGACACGGACACCTAGACACGGACACCTAGACACAGACACCTAGACACAGACACCTAGACACGAACACCTAGACACAGACACCTAGACACGGACACCTAGACACAGACACCTAGACACAGACACCTAGACACAGACACCTAGACACAGACACCTAGACACAGACACCTAGACACGGACATCTAGACACGGACACCTAGACACAGACACCTAGACACACACCTAGACACGGACACCTAGACACACACCTAGACACGGACACCTAGACACGGACACCTAGACACGGACACCTAGACACGGACATCTAGACACGGACACCTAGACACGGACATCTAGACACGGACATCTAGACACGGACACCTAGACACGGACATCTAGACACGGACATCTAGACACGGACATCTAGGCATGGACATTTATTTGATGTATTTATTCATGTATTTGATATGGACTTAAAGGCACTGGACATACCAGATGCATTGCTTTCAGTGTTACAGCAGAACTGCTACATGTCGGCAACGTTCTGGCTGTAAGAAACACTCGAAGATATCACGAGGAAAAACTGCGGTAGCCAGTAACAATTACTGTTTTAGGCCAGACACAGGGAACAAATGATGGAATCACTCCATTCTGAGGAGAAAATGATGGATTCACCCTATACATTCTCATTCCCACAACTAGCACTGCTGTGTTTGTGAGATTTGATACTACAAGAAAAATGTTTTCCCAAAGATCTACTTTCTGGCTCCAGTCCTGATATAAATAGTAATGCTGGTATAAAAGTAATCAAGACAGTAAGTCACATAAGGTGCTAAGTGATACCTACAAAAGTGCTCTTTCCTGAATAAGAAGAATAGCAATACAGTTCAGCTTCATGTACAATCATGAAACGGGTTCTAGTCCAGCATTTAGAAGCTGTATTGACCTTTGTGAATGTGCTATATCGTCTCCGCCACCAGACGGCAACAAGAGACGAGTCAAGCTCAACGTGGGCGGAGCTAAACGTTTAACTCCGCCCACGTTGAGGCGTGCCCCCATCTGCGGGCTGCAGTCAGAGGTATTTGGATTGGACGGTTGGGCGGGCCAGACTGGGCCCGTGGGCCGCCAGTTGATGGTCACTGCGATCAGACGCGCTCGCCACTAGCTTCACGCTGCTTCCTGTTGACTCCCGCTGTAGCCAATAGCGTCACGGCGGAGTAAAGAGGAGGGTCTTTCTCCACAGGGAGGTGCAGAAGGAGGTGCAGTCTGCTCAGGCTCTTCACCACAGATGGAGGGAGCTGACACAGGAACTGGGCGGAGCTTCCAGACACGAGGTGGGCGGAGCCTCCAAGGAAGAAGTGGACTGGACGACCAATGAGCTGAGGAACTGCCTGAGGTCCATCGAGTGGGACCTGGAGGACCTGGAGGAGACGGTCAATATCCTGCAGCCCAGTGTCCTCACCTGTCTCCTAGCGTGTCTCCTAGCGTGTCCCCTGACCTGTCTCGTGTCCTAGCGTGTCCCCTGACCTGTCTCGTGTCCTAGCATGTCTCCTAGCGTGTCTCCTGACCTGTCTCATGTCGTAGCGTGTCTCCTAGCGTGTCTCCTGACCTCTCTCGTGTCCTAGCGTGTCTCCTAGCGTGTCCCCTGACCTGTCTCATGTCCTAGCATGTCTCCTAGCGTGTCCCCTGACCTGTCTCGTGTCCTAGCATGTCTCCTAGCGTGTCTCCTGACCTGTCTCATGTCCTAGCGTGTCTCCTAGCGTGTCTCCTGACCTCTCTCGTGTCCTAGCGTGTCTCCTAGCGTGTCCCCTGACCTGTCTCATGTCCTAGCATGTCTCCTAGCGTGTCTCCTGACCTCTCTCGTGTCCTAGCGTGTCTCCTAGCGTGTCTCCTGACCTCTCTCGTGTCCTAGTGTGTCTCCTAGCATGTCTCCTAGCCTGTCCCCTGACCTGTCTCGTATCCTAGCGTGTCTCCTAGCGTGTCCCCTGACCTCTCTCGTGTCCTAGCATGTCTCCTAGCATGTCTCCTGAACTGTCTTGTGTCCTAACGTGTCTCCTAGCGTGTCTCCTGACCTGTCTGTTGTCCTAACGTGTCTCCTAGCGTGTCCCCTGACCTCTCTCGTGTCCTAGCATGTCTCCTAGCATGTCTCCTGAACTGTCTTGTGTCCTAACGTGTCTCCTAGCGTGTCTCCTGACCTGTCTGTTGTCCTAACGTGTCTCCTAGCGTGTCCCCTGACCTCTCTCGTGTCCTAACATGTCTCCTAGCATGTCTCCTGATCTGTCTTGTGTTCTAACGTGTCTCCTAGCGTGTCTTCTGACCTGTCTCGTGTCCTAGCGTGTCTCCTAGCGTGTCCCCTGACCTGTCTCGTGTCCTAGCGTGTCTCCTAGCATGTCTCCTGATCTGTCTCGTGTCCTAACGTGTCTCCTAGTGTGTCTCCTGACCTGTCTCATGTCCTAACGTGTCTCCTAGCGTGTCTCCTGATCTGTCTCGTGTCCTAGCGTGTCTCCTAGCATGTCTCCTGACCTGTCTCGTGTCCTAGCGTCTCTCCTAGCGTGTCTTCTGACCCGTCTCTTGTCCAAGTATGTCTTTTCCTGACCTCCTTGAACGCATCGTGGAATCTAACCCGAAGAAATTCAACCTGGATGAAACAGAGCTGAAGACCCGGAAAAACTTTATCGCCAACACCAGGCTGACAGTCCAGGTAAACTTTATTGATGAAGACAGGCTGACAGTCCAGGTAAACTTTATTGATGAAGACAGGCTGACAGTCCAGGTAAACTTTATTGATGAAGACAGGCTGACAGTCCAGGTAAACTTTATTGATGAAGACAGGCTGACAGTGCAGGTAAACTTTATTGATGAAGACAGGTTGACAGTCCAGGTAAACTTTATTGATGAAGACAGGTTGACAGTCCAGGTAAACTTTGATAAAGACAGGTTGACAGTCCAGGTAAACTTTATTGATAAAGACAGGCTGACAGTGCAGGTAAACTTTATTGATAAAGACAGGCTGACAGTGCAGGTAAACTTTATTGATAAAGACAGGCTGACAGTGCAGGTAAACTTTATTGATAAAGACAGGCTGACAGTGCAGGTAAACTTTATTGATGAAGACAGGTTGACAGTCCAGGTAAACTTTATTGATAAAGACAGGCTGACAGTCCAGGTAAACTTTATTGATAAAGACAGGCTGACAGTGCAGGTAAACTTTATTGATGAAGACAGGTTGACGGCCCTTTTATTGTTTCTAGGTGATGAAGGAGCAGATGTGTGGTCCAGCTGGTCCCTCTGACAGGCAGAACCGGGTCCAGGTAAGTCCCGACTGTTGTTGGCCTCTCCAGATGGAGTTGGACTGATGGGAGTGCTCCGTGGGGTTGTCCAGGGGGACCCGGGTTCTCAGGGGCCCATCTGGCAGCCGGCGCCTCAGTACCAGCGACTGGACCGTCAGCTGGAGAACGCCAACTCTCAGTTCATCGAGGAGCAGCAGGCCCAGCAGCAGGTACTCCCCGAGCCGCGTCCCGGTGGGTTCTGGTGACGGCTCTGGTGACGGTTCTGGTTCTTTGTGTCCAGCTGATGGCGGAGCGGCAGGACGAGCAGCTGCAGCTGGTGTCGGGAACCATCGGCGTCCTGAAGAACATGTCGGAGCGTATCGGACAGGAGCTGGACGAGCAGGCCGTGTAAGACACGAGGTGGGGGGGGTTCCCGGTCCCGGTCCCGGTGCGGTTCCTCACCGGTTCTCCCTCCCCTGCAGGATGCTGGACGACTTCACCCACGAGGTGGACAACACCCAGTCCAGGCTGGACAACGTGATGAAGAAGCTGGCCAAAGTGTCCCACATGACCAGCGGTACCAGGGGCTCCTCCGAGGGGGGGCTGGGGGGACCTTCTGGATCAGGATCAGGTTCTCCACGAGACCCCAGCCACTCCCGCTGACTCAGGTCTGTCTCTTCCTGCAGATCGCCGCCAGTGGTGCGCCATCGGGGTTCTGCTGGCTCTTCTCTTCATCGTCATCCTCCTGTTCTTCATACTCTGATCTGTGGACCTCCTGCTGGACTCTGCTGGATCCTACTGGACTCTACTATACTCTACTGGATCCTACTGGACTCTACTATACTCTACCGGATCCTACTGGGCTCTGCTAGACTCTACCGGATCCTACTGGACACTACTGGACTCTACTATACTGTACCGGTTCCTACTGGATTCTACTGCACTCTACTGGACTCTACCGGATCCTACTGGACTCTACTATACCGCATCCTACTGGACTCTACTAGACTCTGCTAGACTCTACCGGATCCTACTGGACTCTACTATACCGGATCCTACTGGACTCTACTATACCGGATCCTACTGGACTCTACTGGACTCTACTGTACTCTACCGGATCCTACTGGACTCTACTGGACTCTACTGGACTTTACTATACTCTACCGGATACTACTGGACTCTACTGGACTCTACTGTACTCTACTATACTCTACCGGATCCTACTGGACTCTACTGGACTCTACTGGATCCTACTGGACTCTACTATACTCTACCGGATCCTACTGGACTCTACTATACTCTACCGGATCCTACTGGACTTTACTGGACTCTACTATACTCTACCAGATCCTACTGGACTCTACTGGACTCTACTATACTCTACCGGATCCTACTGGACTCTACTATACTCTACCGGATCCTACTGGACTCTACTATACTCTACCAGATCCTACTGGACTCTACTGTACTCTACCGGATCCTACTGGACTCTACTGGACTCTACTATACTCTACCGGATCCTACTGGACTCTACTATACTCTACCGGATCCTACTGGACTCTACTATACCGGATCCTACTGGACTCTACTGGACTCTACTATACTCTACCGGATCCTACTGGACTCTACTGTACTCTACCGGATCCTACTGGACTCTACTGTACTCTACTATACTCTACCGGATTCTACTGGACTCTACTGGACTCTACTGGACTTTACTATACTCTACCGGATCCTACTGGACTCTACTGGACTCTACTGGATCCTACTAGACTCTACTATACTCTACCGGATCCTACTGGACTCTACTATACTCTACCGGATCCTACTGGACTTTACTGGACTCTACTATACTCTACCGGATCCTACTGGACTCTACTGGACTCTACTATACTCTACCGGATCCTACTGGACTCTACTATACTCTACCGGATCCTACTGGACTCTACTGTACTCTACTGGATCCTACTGGACTCTACTGGACTCTACTATACTCTACCGGATCCTACTGGACTCTACTATACTCTACCGGATCCTACTGGACTCTACTGGACTCTACTATACTCTACTGGATCCTACTGGACTCTACCGGATCCTACTGGACACTACTGGACTCTACTGGGCACTACAGGACTCTACTACACTCTACCGGACTTTACTGGAATCTACTGGATCTTACCAGACTCTCCCAGTCTCTATTGGACTCTGTTACACTCTACCGGACTCTACTGGACTCTACTGGTTCATCCAGTTGTAGAAACACTAAGACCTGTTACTGGTTCCGCTCTTGTGGTACGTTCTTCAAAATAAAACACTTCACATCATGACTTGGTCAAGACTTTTATTTTCGTCCTGGGTCTAGATCAGATCCAGTTTCAACGTCTTCACAGTAAGGGGGTCTGTAGTTCTGGTTCTTCACAGTAAGGGGGTCTGTAGTTCTGGTTCTTCACAATAAGGGGGTCTGTAGTTCTGGTTCCGCGCAGTAGGGGGTCTGTAGTTCTGGTTCTTCACAGTAAGGGGGTCTGTAGTTCTGGTTCTTCACAATAAGGGGGTCTGTAGTTCTGGTTCTTCACAGTAAGGGGGTCTGTAGTTCTGGTTCTTCACAGTAAGGGGGTCTGTAGTTCTGGTTCTTCACAGTAAGGGGGTCTGTAGTTCTGGTTCCGCGCAGTAGGGGGTCTGTAGTTCTGGTTCCGCGCAGTAGGGGGTCTGTAGTTCTGGTTCTTCACAGTAAGGGGGTCTGTAGTTCTGGTTCTTCACAATAAGGGGGTCTGTAGTTCTGGTTCTTCACAGTAAGGGGGTCTGTAGTTCTGGTTCCGCGCAGTAGGGGGTCTGTAGTTCTGGTTCCGCGCAGTAGGGGGTCTGTAGTTCTGGTTCTTCACAGTAAGGGGGTCTGTAGTTCTGGTTCTTCACAATAAGGGGGTCTGTAGTTCTGGTTCTTCACAGTAAGGGGGTCTGTAGTTCTGGTTCTTCACAATAAGGGGGTCTGTAGTTCTGGTTCCGCGCAGTAGGGGGTCTGTAGTTCTGGTTCTTCACAGTAAGGGGGTCTGTAGTTCTGGTTCTTCACAATAAGGGGGTCTGTAGTTCTGGTTCTTCACAGTAAGGGGGTCTGTAGTTCTGGTTCCGCGCAGTAGGGGGTCTGTAGTTCTGGTTCCGCGCAGTAGGGGGTCTGTAGTTCTGGTTCTTCACAGTAAGGGGGTCTGTAGTTCTGGTTCTTCACAATAAGGGGGTCTGTAGTTCTGGTTCTTCACAGTAAGGGGGTCTGTAGTTCTGGTTCTTCACAATAAGGGGGTCTGTAGTTCTGGTTCCGCGCAGTAGGGGGTCTGTAGTTCTGGTTCTTCACAGTAAGGGGGT
This sequence comes from Salarias fasciatus, assembly GCF_902148845.1. Classification (NCBI taxonomy): domain Eukaryota; kingdom Metazoa; phylum Chordata; class Actinopteri; order Blenniiformes; family Blenniidae; genus Salarias; species Salarias fasciatus. The sequence goes on from NC_043766.1 coordinate 39,719,458, forward strand.
CTGTAGTTCTGGTTCTTCACAATAAGGGGGTCTGTAGTTCTGGTTCTTCACAGTAAGGGGGTCTGTAGTTCTGGTTCCGCGCAGTAGGGGGTCTGTAGTTCCTGTTGTTCACAGTTTAATCAATCAGTCCATGTATTTTTGTATAGCCCAGTATCACAACGGCAGCAGGTGAAAAGCAATGAAGGGACTAAAGGGAAGAACATTCAGACATTAGAGGACAGGGCTCAGTGCACCGTACTTCCCACAGCATTCTAGCTCCGAGGGCAGCTTTTAATCATGATGGTTTAGAGTCCCCAGATGACCTGATCATAGGCTGCATCCAAGAGAAACGTCTTGAGCCTAACCATTTATGCCAGTTCAATAATCACATGCACCTCTGGCTGACGTCACTTCGGTGAGTGTTTTCTGTGTTGCTGAAGCCTGCGAGCGACTGAAGTGCTTGCTGTCTCTCTCTTGCTATTAATGTTAATTCACGAAGCCATCAAAAAATCGGGGTTATTTACGCCCCCGGGGTTACTTTCTCCCCCGATTGACCAGTGATCTCTCGTGAATTACATCTCTTCTCCGCCGTTAGCACCACCGGTGTGCTAACTAGCTTAGCGTGCTAACTAGCTTGGTCCGCCGGGACCGCTATGGCGTCCTCCTCTCTGTCTTCTTTTCTTTCCTGCTCAGTGTGCCGTATGTTGAGTCAGAACCCTGCCTCCCTTGACGATAGGGGTATTTGCGTAAAGTGCAGTGTATTGACAGCGCTGGAGGCCAGGGTAACCGAGTTAGAGGAGCGGCTGCGCAGATGTGAAGGGCAGGGCAGCGCTAGCTATAGCGAGGTAGCGGCAGGGCTCGCAGCCCGCTCCCGCAGTGAGAGGAGTGTTAGCAAGCCTAGCCCCGCAGCGTGTCCCGAGCAGCCGGGACAAGACCAGGACCGGTTTGTGACAGTCCGGAGGAAGGCTAGTGCTAAGCACCGCCACGTAGCACTCCAAGAACCGCTTCACATCTGCAATAGGTTCTCTCCCCTCAGCGACGACACGCCGGCTGAACTGGACACGCTGGTGATTGGCAGCTCTATAGTTAGAGACGTGAAGCTGCCAGCGGTGAAGGTTAGGTGTTACCCGGGGGCCAGAGTGGGGGACATCGAGGGGAACCTTAGACTTTTAAAACAGGAAGGTAGGAGATTCCGTCGAGTCGTGATTCACGCAGGCGGTAATGATGCCCGGCGGAGACAATCAGAGGTGCTCAAATTACAAGTAGCCTCGGTGTGTGAATTGGCTAAGTCGATGTCTGATGCCGTAATATTCTCTGGTCCCCTGCCCAATTTGGTCAATGATGAAATGTATAGCCGACTTTCATCATTCAATCGCTGGTTGTCTAGATGGAGTGAGGAAAACGGAGTTATTTTTCTAAACAACTGGTGCACCTTCTGGGGAAAGCCTGGGCTCATCCGCAGGGACGGCATCCACCCAACTTTGGTTGGTGCAGCCCTTTTAGCTCACAATAAGGCTGATCGGCTTAGTACTCTAAATTGACAAACCAGCTATGAGCCCTGGGCGCAGAGCAGTCGTGTAGAACGCTCCTCTGTTGATCTTGTTGATCCCGTCACTAATCCTGCTCCCGGATTTTTACAAGTCAAGCATGGAGGTTTACCTAGGCTAACAGAGACTGAGTCTGTCCATAGTGCTCAAAGCATTAGAAAAAAGTCAATGGGTAAAAAGCTTAACACCTGTACGAGACAGAATAACTCTTCCAGTAGGAAATACATAAAATGTGGTCTACTAAACATTAGAGCAATATCCACTAAATCTCTGTTAGTTAATGACCTTATCGGTGACAATAACATTGATCTCCTTGCTCTAACAGAAACTTGGCTTCAGCAAGATGACTATGTGAGGCTCAATGAATGTACCCCTCCAACCTATGTTAATTTCCAAACAGCGAGGTCAACAGGTGGAGGTGGAGGTGTGGCAGTGATATCCCACTCCAGTCTTCTTCTTAAACCCAAAACTAATGTTAAATTCAACTCTTTTGAAAGCTTAATACTAACGCTTACTTGTCCAAATTGGAAGAATCAAAAAGCTGTGCTATTAATTATTGTGTATCGACCTCCTGGTCCTTACTCTGACTTTTTAACTGAGTTCTCAGAGTTTTTAAGCAATATAGTATTGACTCATAACAAGATCCTTATAATAGGTGACTTTAACATCCATGTGGATGATTCTGGTGACAGTTTGAGTAATGTGTTTACTGCAGTATTAGATAGTATCGGTTTCACTCAAAATGTTGATGAATCCACTCATAGTCACAAGCACACCCTGGATCTGGTCTTAACATATGGGATAGAGGTCAGGGACCTAAATGTTCTCCCTCAGAACCCCATACTCTCAGACCATTTCTTAATTACTTTTCAGGTTTTGATTGAAGACTACTGTGCTCAAAAAGATAAAATTCAGCTGATACGGACATTATCTGAAAAATCTGTGGCTCGGTACAAAGAATTGATCCAGCCTGCATTTGCTGCATTATCTTGTGAACTCACAGAAATGAGCTTATTGACCAGTGGTGATAATAGTGATCAGTTTGTTGACAGTGCTATGCACTCACTAAAATCTGCCCTTGACGTCGTGGCTCCGTTGCAGCTGAAAACCAATCGACCCAGGCGCGTTGCTCCATGGTTTAATTCTGAAACCCGTGTTCTCAAACAAAAAACTCGGCAATTAGAAAGACTGTGGCGTAAATCTAAATCAGAACAATCTCTGAAGGCTTGGAAATGTAGCTTGCTAAGCTATAAACAAACTCTTTTTAAAACCAAGACATTATATTACTCTTGTTTAATAGAAATAAACAAAAATAACCCTCGGTTTCTATTCAACACTGTAGCCAGACTGACAAACAGTCATACTGTAGTGGAACCAGTAATCCCAGAATCTCTAAACTGCCGTGACTTTCTTAAATTCTTTAATGATAAAATCATAACCATCAGAGGTAAAATCAGTGAAGCGCTTTCCTCAGATCAAGCTCAGGGAATCCAGCCACTGCCTCCACCTGAAATACCTGAAATACTAGATAGTTTCTCATCAGTAAATGGGGCTGAGATTACTTCGATTGTAATGTCTTCTAAAACCTCGACCTGTCTCCTAGATCCAATTCCAACTAAGCTTTTCAAAGATATTCTTCCAGTCATCTTAAATACGATCATAACTATAATAAATACCTCTCTAGAAAATGGCTATGTGCCACAGTCATTTAAATTCGCAGTAATCAAACCACTGCTGAAAAAAACCTAATCTCGGTCCTGCCCGTGGACTGGCTTCGGTTCTACTGCTGGGATCCGTGGTTCTTGTGCTGGACTGTCCAACGGACTGTCCTCAACATAGTCCTAGGCTTTACTTCTTATTGTCTCATGCTAGCTGTTGCCAAAGCTGTCCGTCCCTGGGAGAGGGATCCCTCCATACTGTGGTTTGTTAGGGATATACTTTAATTTGCACTACTACTATGGAATAATTGTATTAACTGCACATTAGGCCATTCCTGAGAGAAGTACACCAAGGTTATAAGATGTTCTGCTAAGGTGTAAACATACCCACATGTTCCGGAGAAACCAACACACACTCACTAGTGTTCCAAAACATACCGGATAAGGATGTCAGCTCTTGGTTGGCAGCTGACATCAACACCAAATTGTCCAATTGCGAACAAAGTCCAGCCTCTCTGTCGGGGCCCAGCCCAGAAGAACATGGAATAAAAACTCTGTTTCATCAACAATCAGGATCCTTTCGGGGCGAAATACTTTGTATCTTTCCCTGTCAGGTCCAGCGCTGAGCATTACATCTGGCTGTACTTAAATAAATGGTAATAATCTGAAGTCAGTTGTTTTGGCATTCTTTATACCAAGCATAGAATAAAAGAACCGGGTGGAGTCAGCGGGACGGAAGTCCGGGCTCCAACAATTGGTGCCGTGACCCGGATTCTTCTTGGTATTAGGTCATTCGGAACCACGATCTTCCCAGACGGGCCTGTCTTCACCACCCAACGACAAAGGAGCTCCAACAAAAGAGGTGAGCAGAAAGCCTTTTCTAAAGTTTCTGCCGGACTTCGGTCTGTTTGTCGTTTGGGCGGAGATCAGAGGTCCGGAAAAAAAATCCTAATATTCGTAAGTGACTTTTTAGTCCTTTTTCTCTATATAGCCACATGTAATGTATAAATCACATAAAACACACATAGGGAAAGTTAATAAGTGTCCGACCTAAATTATAATTGGAAAACATAAGGACTCAAATGATTCTGGGAATCGGCCCTCTGTAAAAACGACGGGTGTCCGAAAATTCTTGAAAAATCCTAGTCTGGGACGAGGTAGACCTGGGACTTTACACGCCTGCAAATTTTAGAAAAGCCCTAGTCAGGGACTAGGTCGGTCTGGGACCGCCGGAGTGACTACCGAAGACAGTCTGGGACCATAAAGGCCTCTAAATTTTAGAAAAGCCCTAGTCAGGGACTAGGTCGGTCTGGGACCGCCGGAGTGACTACCGAAGACAGTCTGGGACTGTAAAGGCCTCTAAATTTTAGAAAAGCCCTAGTCAGGGACTAGGTCAGTCTGAGACCGCCGGTGCGTATCACCGAAGACGTCTGGCCTGGGACGTGGGGTCTGGGACCCAAGGGAGTCAGGGACTCGCCTATAGAGAAGAAGAATAAAAAAGAATAAAGAGGAAGAATAAAGAAGAAGTTAAAAGAATAAGTGAAGAGGAAATAAGGACACAGGGACAGATCTTCATCTTTATTGTTTTTCCCATCAGCTGTGGGGGGTTCCTGTGCTCTGAAGTGAATTAAACCCTCGGGGCTCAGGTCCATTGCACGGGGGTCTCCAGGCACAGTTCTGTGGGGACATTGTGGTTGGTGATAGTGCAAAACAATAAAAACGGGCATAATTTGAATTGGCTACCAGAGGACACTGACTCTGAGTCTGTTGTAAAAGGGAGACCAGAGGGGTTGAGAGAAGGTTAGCAAGATTTCCCAGTTCTACGGGACTAAAAGTGGAAATACTCTCAAACCGGCGACTCGGGCCTGGGCCACCCCCAGGTAGAAACAGAGCCCTCTGCCTCCCCGGCGCGGTGGACAGCGGGACCCCATGTCCCCCACTGTAGACCACATCAGACAACACGAGCAGTGTGTGTGGAACCCTTTATCGGCGTGGTGTGTGTTTTCACTGAATCTGTGGCAGTAGGCCCAGGGGACACTGGTAGAGCAGATCCTCCTATCTTGACACTCACTCGGTTGCTGTATGGCGCTTGACCTCTTGGCTTGAGTCTATCGCCTCCCCAGACGTGGGGACATCGGTAGAGCAGAACCTCACTCCTTGACACTCACGTGATCGCAGTGCCGTTTGCCCTCTTAGTAGCGAGTCTATCACCTCCCTAGACGAAAAGGATGCTGGGAGAACTGACCCTCATCCCTTGAGATTCGCTCGACCGCAGAAAGGCGTGTGACCTCTTGGCTTTTGAGTCTCTCACCTCCTCTGAATCAAAAACCACTGCTGGAAGCAGTTCAGTGTGTGTGTGGCAATCCTTGCCTAAATATATTTTTGTGTAGAACTTAGGTTTAAAGGTTATTGACGGAGTGCAAACTAACTGAAAAACCTGGAGATATAAGCGGCTCTAACACAGGGTGCTGAGGTAAAAGAGAAGTTAATGATAAAGTGTAAAATTCTGGTTAAAATAATCATAATCAAACAATTAAAATAGTTTTTTTTTTAGCCAAGCGACTGTTAAAATTAGGTCAAAAGAACTCGTAAATTGTGTAGCTTGGTAATGTTCAAAATTAATCTTAAACGAAAAACCAGACTGACCAAGAAAGATCAGGGACCGGCGTTAGAACGTTTGACTGAAAGGGCAGAACAGCCTCAGACAGAGGGAGAGCTGGGAACATGAGAGGGCCGCGTCCAGAACCGCTAAATATACAAAACCTGATGAAAATCAAAAAGGAAAAAAGAGAGAAGGGACTTTTCTTTTTCAGAGGACAGAAAGGAAGAGGAAAGAGAGAGAGAGAGAGAGAAGACAGGACGGCTGGCAGTAAACATGCCCGAGCTGACCTTGAGAGAGCGAACACACAGATAGCATTTCTCACTCCTCTCCATTCAGAGAGGAACACACACACACACACACACACACACACACACACACACACACACACACACACACACACAGGTGGTGACCATCCAAGTGGCAACATTTAAACATTCACACTGACCCATACAGGAAGCTTGGACAGGATCTCACCTCGAGAAGATCAAGTAATATTAATTTTCACGTTGGCAGTGAAATTCTATAACTTTAAAGTTTTCAGATTTGAGACCACTGATCCAATATTTAAAATGACTCGCTTCAACCTTGCAATAGGTTAACTGTTTAGTAAAGAGACTCTAAAACTAGACATCAGGCCTTGAGTGACAATAATTAAGAATGAATGAATAAGAACACAAAACTGTCCTGAGAGTAGACCGGGTAATGATTGTTTAAAAAGCCAAAAATGAAATATTTCTATCATTAACAACAGGTAACATAAAAACAACATTTCTAACCAGACCTTACAGAGTTGGTGGCCACATAGAAGTCGTTTTAGAGAATTTGAAAATAGAAATAATCGAACTAAGTATAATGGGAAAAAATAAATAAATAAATAAATAAATAAAGGGAAATGAAAAACTGCAAAAGTTATCGCAATATGCAAATCTAGAAACAGACACCAGGTCAATAATTAAGGTCTGTCTCTTTCCAAAACCATACAAAAAGTTTTTACACCGATCAGATAAATCTGCTGCCAAACTCAAACTGCAGTGAAAATCAAAATAGACCCAGGCCACAGAGATCCACTGCATTAATGGAGAGAAAAGATCAAATCAAACCAAATTTTACTTATAGATTATTTTTCCTGCAAATACAGGCCGCAACAGTATTAACTGACCTCTGACCCCCCCACCGACACAAGGGGGGTATCAACCTCAGAAAGCTCCACAACAACCAGCCCCCAAACCATCCCATGATGCCCTGGGGTGCCAAGGTCTTACAAGGGGGGAGAAGGAGCTGACTGTGTCCAACCCAAAATAATTCCCTGCTGTAGAATTGAACATGAACTGGAAAAATCCTGGACTCCTCACTAACCTTACCCTCACTCTGGAACACCATACAGCACAATACACCAGCCACACACACCCTCAATACACAAAATACACCAGCTGGAATATTTTCCAGCAAAAAACTGAGCTATGGCCACTTTATAAAGAAATTAAAACACAAATGGGAGATTAAGAACTGGAGCAGACGTTCCATCTCTGATCGGACTGTCCTGTAAATCTGCTGGTGAAGGTCATGACAGCGACCATGAAAGCACAAATAATCTGTTGAAGAAAAACACACTGACATTATTTTCCCTGATGGTAGAATCAGGCGGCGTCTCTGAGACAAAACATCCCATCAGCTGATACAAACAGCAGCTCAGCTCACACAGGCAGAGGTCAGAGGTCAGAGACATGGTGGGACGGGCTGAGACATCCTGGTGAGACTCCGCTCCACGAGGCTTAGAAGAAATGGGAGCCATGGATTAGAAGCCTCAGGACGTACATGCCCCCGTCGACACCCCACACTGTACCTACAACTACTCACTGAACCCTGACCCAGAATATGCCGCCGTCTGGGAAGCAAAAGAAGATCTGATCACCCAGGAAGGCACAGCGGGGTTAACAGTGGAGAACATCTACGTTGGACCAGAAGGCGTGGCCGCTGCACTGAATCTACTACATTAAAAGAAGTTATCAGAGGTAAACGGATCTCTCTTGGGACAGTAATTAAATAAAAAAAAAACTTAAAGAACTTAAGAATTATCCAAAAGGGCTGCGGAAAAATAACAGCGAGAAATAAGATCCTCAAGTAATGATTAGAATGAAAGAAGCTACAAATCAAAATGTGGACATGTATAAAGAAAAGAGGATAAAATAAAGGTTGAGGTTTTAAAACATTTGTCAGGTAAGACCTAAAGCTGCAAAATGATTGTTGAAGAAAGATATGGAAAAGACAAACTATACGATCAAAATATAGAATAGCAGTACCAAAAACAAGATAAACTTACATTATATGGATTAATGCAGCATTTCAGAATTATTATAAACCTCTATTAAACTTAGCCACAACAACAAAATGAAGAGAATATTAAAAGATTCTTCAACTGATTAATCTTAGCATCAATCGGAAAACAAGAGGAAAAATATGACAGACCACAAGAAAAGATTTTGTCGCTACTCTACTACTACTCTACTACTACTCTACCTATAAATTTAAAATTACAAGGAACCAGGAAGTGCCAGTTCACCAGTATTAGAATATTTTAAAGAAGACTTTCCTCAAACACTTCCAAATTCATTTAACTGGACACAAAAAAGTGGCAACATGACCCCTTGACCCTGGGGTCAGTCCTTCCTTAGTGGAGTCACGAGGAACTTGTAGTAATTATTGCTTAATTTGATATTATTTTGAATATTTTTTGGGTCATTTCAGAACATTTCAATTTATTTGGGTTTTCTCATAGAGATTTAGACAAACTTAAAGAGATGGTTTATTTGCTCACTGAACTGATAAATGAAAGACGATAGACTGAATATACTACAAGAGCTCAGTTTAAAATCACTCGAGAAGATCAGGCTAAAGAAATTACTGACTACATGCAAACTCTAACCTGAACTATGAAAAGTCTATCTTCACAGGATCAGGAGGTCCGGTTCCAAGACCCGGACCAAGACCAGCCCCACCAGGGACAGTGGGGGACGAGTCCCAAGAAACAACAGGGGCTGCAACAAACCATGTGACCCAGGAGACCGACCACAGTCTGACTAGACGATAACAGAGTGACTGATGGAACAGGACTCGACATGTCTTCACTGACCTACTGACTGACACCTGATGACATCTGAAAGACCTGGACAGAGACCCTGAGGACGAGGACGGACAAGCCTCACAGGAGGTCTGATAAGCCGTTGTGTAGACTGGGTTGTGATATTCAGTCAGGCCTGATCACCCTGCTGGTTATCACAGTCCTGGCCGTCACTCACTTTGTGGTGGGAGGCCCAGAAACATGAGAAGAGAAGATACTAATCAAATAAAATGTGACATTATGGTGTTTGGAGCCTGAATAATCTGAGGGGAGATGAGTTTGAACATTGGACTCTGTTTTGGCTGAAAAAGGTGGAGGAGCAGCATGTTGGGACAGTCTGCTGCTCATGTTCTCCAAACAACTCGGCTCCTGATAAGTTTCTCACAAAGGCCTTCGAAGGTCTGAGCTCAGTGTCAGAGCGACTGGCTGAACACTCTGGAGCTGATAATCCTCCAACAGGAGGGGGAGAAAACCTTTGGGAAGTAGAAATCATATATTCTCCCTCTGTTGGAGCCGCTCACTGCAGTCACAGTGGTGGAGACTCTCAGCAGGGGGCGCTGTGTCCCTCATGTCAGACTCTCAGCAGGGGGCGCTGTGTCCCTCATATCAGACTCTCAGCAGGGGGCGCTGTGTCCCTCATATCAGACTCTCAGCAGGGGGCGCTGTGTCCCTCATATCAGACTGTCAGCAGGGGGCGCTGTGTCCCTCATATCAGACTGTCAGCAGGGGGCGCTGTGTCCCTCATATCAGACTGTCAGCAGGGGGCGCTGTGTCCCTCATATCAGAGACTCTCAGCAGGGGGCGCTGTGTCCCTCATATCAGACTGTCAGCAGGGGGCGCTGTGTCCCTCATATCAGACTGTCAGCAGGGGGCGCTGTGTCCCTCATATCAGACTCTCAGCAGGGGGCGCTGTGTCCCTCATATCAGACTCTCAGCAGGGGGCGCTGTGTCCCTCATATCAGACTGTCAGCAGGGGGCGCTGTGTCCCTCATATCAGACTCTCAGCAGGGGGCGCTGTGTCCCTCATATCAGACTGTCAGCAGGGGGCGCTGTGTCCCTCATATCAGACTGTCAGCAGGGGGCGCTGTGTCCCTCATATCAGAGACTCTCAGCAGGGGGCGCTGTGTCCCTCATATCAGACTGTCAGCAGGGGGCGCTGTGTCCCTCATATCAGACTGTCAGCAGGGGGCGCTGTGTCCCTCATATCAGACTCTCAGCAGGGGGCGCTGTGTCCCTCATATCAGACTCTCAGCAGGGGGCGCTGTGTCCCTCATATCAGACTCTCAGCAGGGGGCGCTGTGTCCCTCATATCAGACTCTCAGCAGGGGGCGCTGTGTCCCTCATATCAGACTCTCAGCAGGGGGCGCTGTGTCCTCATATCAGAGCTCTCTGCATTAGATGCATCGATTCGGCCTTGACTAAAAGCTCCACTGCAGATCCACCACCACCTTTTCAAATGACTAAAACCTGCCCCACTGATGTCTCCCTCTGAGCCCGGAGGTCCTGACACTGAAGAAGAGACTACCTGGACCAGGACCTGGACCAGGACCAGGACCAAGTGGGCCGCTGGACGATCCATGGCGATATCGGGATGAAGAGGATGAAGAGGACGACACCGTCTGATGAAGATCACCTCCCCGTCCCTCCCCATCTGAGTATAACATTTGCGTTGCTACTGCTAATACATATCTACATATATTCACGCTGCACAAGGAGAAACTCCGGAACTTTGATTTTTTGAGCTTGATTATTTAGGATGATTTTTAGGTTAAAGTTGTATTTTTCTTTTAGGATGATTTTTAAATTAATTTTTAGAATGATTAATTTTTTGGGATGATTTTTATGATGATTTATAGGTTGATTAATAAATGGGTTGATTCAGTTACACACTTTCTCTTTCTTTTTTCTGTCTTCTTTCCTTCAAACTAGATTAAGTTTGATTCAGTGATTCATATATTGATTTACAAAAGGGACATAAACAGTAGAAAGGAAAATCAGAAAAAATGTACAATTAAAATAAAACTAGAGTTACAGTTTAAAACAAATTAATTACAATATTAGATATATTATGTTTTCTTGGAAAAACAACACAAAAAATAATTAAAAATAATCATAAAAATAAAAACCAATCAATCAATCAATAAAATCAGTAAATAAATAATGGTAATAATAGTATTAATAATACAAATCACATAGTTATGAGAGAACAGATTTTGCTTGTAATGATTGGAAAAATCTGAAGGTAATAATACACATGATAATAACACTAAAATGATTTTTGGACACTCGGATGATTAAAAATGATTAGCGTTAAATAAAAAACAAAAAAAACCTTAATATAAGTTTGTAATTTCGTATACTGGCATTAGTAAATAGCTTGCATGCTTATTGCTTCATATAAACAAAATTGTGCAACTTGCTGGAGCTGTGATCTGTGGTGATTCAGGGTTTAGAGCTCCTGAGGAAAGGTCTTCCGTCAGTACGGAGGTGGACAGGCCCAGGTCAGTGGAGGGACGCTTGCTGTTTTCTTTTATCTCAAACTTCTTATTTTTTTGTTATTCCTTTATTTTTTCTCTTTTCATCTTCTTTCTTTCTCTTCTTTCCCTACACATGCATATTTACATACGCATCCAGCAATGAAGAACGCTTGCTGCTCTTAACTGCCTTTTCAACACGCTTACACAGAGCCGCATATGTCTTGGGATGGTAAAGGATCCTGTCTGAGATCAGAATGTACCGAGAGGGGGCGGGGCTACGTCATAGAGGATTGATGACAGGCTATTTTACCTACCTCGGCATACACATTGCCACTCACACACACACGCACACACACTCACACACAATCACACACGTTCATTTTTTGGTGATATGATGAAATCATATCAAAGGGGGGAACTGTTAGGGATATACTTTAATTAGCACTACTACTATGGAATAATTGTATTAACTGTATATTAGGCCTTTCCTGAGAGAAGTACACCAAGGTTATAAGATGCTCTGCTAAGGTGTAAACATACCCACACGTTCCGGAGAAACCAACACACACTCACTAGTGTTCCAAAACATACCGGATAAGGATGTCAGCTCTTGGTTGGCAGCTGACATCAATATCAAATTGTCCAATTGCGAACAAAGTCCAGCCTCTCTGTCGGGCCCCGCCCAGAAGAACATGGAATAAAAACTCTGATTCATCAACAATCAGGATCCTTTCGGGGCGAAATACTTTGTATCTTTCCCTGTAAGGTCCAGCGCTGAACATTACATCTGGCTGTACTTAAATAAATGGTAATAATCTGAAGTCAGTTGTTTTGGCGTTCTTTATACCAAGCATAGAATAAAAGAACTGGGTGGAGTCAGCGGGACGGAAGTCCTGGCTCCAACATTAATTTTGACTTATAAAAAGTGGTTAGACCATTTTCCATGAAAATTAGCCAAAAAATGTCTTAATTTTGACTTATAAGAAGTGGTGAGGCTATAGTAAGACCATTTTTCATGAAAATTAGCCAAAAAGTAGGGTTAGGGTTAGGGTTAGGGTTAGGGTTAGGGTTAGGGTTAGGGTTAGGTTAGGTTAGGGTTAGGTTAGGGTTAGGTTAGGGTTAGGTTAGGTTAGGGTTGGGGTTAGGTATAGGGATAAAAACCACTCAAAGTGAGTCTTTTTTGCTTTGAGATTGAATGAATTTTTCTAGGAACAACTGACATGAATGGTTGAGACATCTATGGATAGGTGTGGACGAGATCTATCCATACATGTGTGAACCATGTTGGTGTGATGTAAGGGGGAGGAGTTATTCCCAAAAAAAGCACTTTGAAGTGAGTCTTTTGTTAATAACTTTGTAACCCTAAGTGTGAGAGACTTGAGACTTGAGCCATGCGTAGAGGGTGACGAGCCGGTCCGGGTGGTAGGGTTAGGGTTAGGGTTTCTGGAAGTTTGGGTCAAAAGTTGGTCAATGTGACATTCTGGACCTAGGGTTGTGTCAAGGCTAGGGTTGTGAGTGCGTGGTGTGAAAATCAGGACTGTGGGCCTTTGTTTGGCTGAGTTACAGAGTCATGTTAGGGTTAGGGTTAGGGTTAGGGGACACCGTCGATTTGATAGGAATCTGGAATTCCAGAACGGAAGAATCCGGATCCGGAATTTGCAATTCTGGAATCTGGAATCTGGAATCTGGAATCCAGAACTGAAAATTCCGTTTCCGGTTTTTTCAATTCCGGAATCTCAATTCCGGATTTTGACCACTATGTTTTGAGCGCTAGAGAGCCATCAAAAGTTAGAAAACCATTTTAAAATTCAGTTTTCAAGTGGCTAACCCATGTTTTTCACCAAAATGACTCTAAATAAATCAGAGAACCCGGCCATGTGGGATTTTCACCCGAAATGCCAAAAATGTTGGGACGAGCCCCAAAACACACAAAACAGACAGTCACACCCCCACAAACGCGTGGGTGGGGGTCCCGCCGGTCCCCGAGGGGTCCAAAATTTCACGGTGGAAATTGACCCAACCGACCCTCAGGACAAAGAAAGCTCATCAGCCCGGATCAACGCTAGAGAGCGGGGGCCGGTTGGTGAAGTCAAACATTTCTAGAGGTCCTGGAGAGATGACACCCCACCACACCTGTCAGGGACCTCCCCAGCTGTCAGTGGAAGCCAATCCCAGTCCTTTAGCTACTTCCTGGGCGGAGTTATCATTGCTTGACCGCATCTGGAATCCCATTCCAATCTGGAATCTGGAATCTGGAATCTGGAATCCCAACCTGGAATCTGGAATCTGGAATCTGGAATCTGGAATCCCAACCTGGAATCTGGAATCTGGAATCTGGAATCTGGAATCTGGAATCCCAACCTGGAATCTGGAATCTGGAATCTGGAATCTGGAATCCCAATCTGGAATCTGGAATCCCCTTCCAGATTGCATCTTTGAAGCTCAAAGTGTTTGGACCAGCCCAAAAACACCCAAAACAGACAGTCACCGCCCCGAGAGACACGTGTGCGGGGTCGTTGCCAGTCCCCGAGGGGTCCCAAATTTCATGGTGGAAATTGACCCGACTGACCCTCAGGACACCCAAGGCTCATCCCCACCGATCCAACCACATAGACTATGGGCTGATTCATGAGGTCAAATTTTTATCCAGGGGGTAGAGAGATGACACCCCACCACACCTGTCAGGGACCTCCCCAGCTGTCAGTAGAAGCCAATCCCAGTCCTCTAGCTACTTCCTGGGCAGAGTTAGAGCAGATTCCAGATTTGGTCATTGGTTGACCTAATCTGGAATCCCCTTCCAGAATGTGACATCGATTTTTAAAAAGTGCAGGTAGACACTTGAAACTACAACCATTGCACTGCTGAGGCCCTAAGCTTTCATTTGATGCCAATCTCAGCCCTCTAGCTCCTTCCTGAGAGGAGTTATCATTGCTTGACCGAATCTGGAATCCCCTTCCAGATTGCGTTTTTGACCCTTAAGATTGCAGGTAGACACGTGAAACCACCACCATTGCACTGCTGAGGCCCTCAGCTGTCATCTGAAGCCCAGCCCAGTCCTCTAGCTCCTTCCTGGGCGGAGTTATCATTGCTTGACCGAATCTGGAATCTGGAATCTGGAATCTGGAATCCCAATCTGGAATCTGGAATCCCCTTCCAGATTGCGTCTCGGAAGCTCTGAGTGCCTGGATCAGCCCAAAAACACCCAAAACAGACAGTCACCAGCCCAAGAAATACGTGTATGGGGTTGTTGCCGGTCCCCGAGAGGTCAAAAATTTCATGGTGGAAATTGACAAAACTGACCCTCAGGACACCCAAGGCTCATCCCCACCGATCAACCACATAGACTATGGGCTGATTCATGAGGTCAAATTTTTATTCATGGTGTAGAGAGATGACATCACAACACACCTGTCAGGGACCCTCCAGCTGTCATCTGATGTCACTCCCAGCCCTCCAGCTCTTTCCTGGGCCGAGTTAGAGCAGATTCCAGAAGCGGTCATTGGTTGACCAAATCTGGAATCCCCTTCCAGAATAAGTCCTTGACCCTTAAATGTGGAGTTAAACACTTGAAACCACCACCATTGCACTGCTGAGGCTCTCAGCTATCATCTGAAGTCAATCCCAGCCCTCTAGCTCCTTCCCGGGCAAAGTTATAGCTGATTCCAGATTTGGTCATTGGTTGACGAAATCTGGAATTGCCTTCCAGAATGTGACATCGTTTTTTAAAAAGTTGCATTTAGACACTTGAAACCACCACCATTGCATTGCTGAGGTCCTAAGCTTTAATTTGACACCAATCTTACCACTGTAGCTCCTTCCTGAGCTGAGTTATAGCTGATTCCAGAAGCGGTCATTGGTTGACCGAATCTGGAATCCTTAGCCATGTTAGCTCCACATGCTAGGATGAGCCCAAAAACACCCAAAACAGACAGTCAGCAGCCCAAGAAATACGTGTATGGGGTTGTTGCCGGTCCCCGAGAGGTCCGAAATTTCACGGTGGAAATTGACCGAACCGACCCTCAGGACACCCAAGGCTCATCGCGTATCAACACATATCCAACTCCCATAACCCTAACCCTAATGTTGATGGAATTAGGGTTAGATTACCGTTGACCGCTAGGGTTACGAGGTTCCCAGAGGGCTGAAAATGCTCCTCATCAGCCTCCCAATCCATCCATATAGACTATGCGCTGATTCGTGAGGTCAAATTTTTACGCTAGGGTTAGAGATATGAAACCTCAACAGACCTGTCAGGGACCCCCCGGGGAGACGCATATCAAATTTGCATAACCCTAACCCTAATCGTTTGCGAACTAGGGCTCGATGACCTTTGACCCCTAGGGTCAAGTTGGTCCCAGAGGGCTGAAACTTCACACAGCGGAACGCCTGGGCCCCCCGATC
Source organism: Salarias fasciatus (assembly GCF_902148845.1). Taxonomy (NCBI): domain Eukaryota; kingdom Metazoa; phylum Chordata; class Actinopteri; order Blenniiformes; family Blenniidae; genus Salarias; species Salarias fasciatus. Next base: position 39,735,240 of record NC_043766.1, read on the forward strand.
AACCTCCCCGAGTTTGGTGCCAATCGGTCAATTCGTTAATTTTCACCCCCTGGGAGAGCTTCAGATCCTCTAGAGTCAGTATGCCCTCAGCCTCTCAATCTGCTCTTGGATGTGATTTCGTTGAAAAAATTGAAAAAACACGATTTGAAGGAGATCCAAAGGTCCGATCGGGATGCCGTTCCACACAGGTGTCGGGGACCCCCCTGGGCCTCACCTGTCAAAGCCACACCCTCCTAGCCCCTCCCTTTCCAGAGTTATTCAATTAAACGCGCTCCTGAGGTTAAAGGTCACTGGGCGGGGCTAGAAGGGCAGCAGAGGTATGAGGTCCCACAGACAGGTCAGGGACCCCCCAGGGCGTCAGCTGTTAAAGCCACACCCTCCTAGCCCCTCCCCTTCCAGAGTTATTCAACTCCGAAGTCGTTAGCGGCGGCTAATGCTAAACGCGTTAACCACGCGGCTTGTGCACGCGCTGGAGGGATATCCTTTTACACACCCATCAGGGACCCTCCCGGGAGTCATGCATCCAAATCCCATCCTCCTAACCCTAATCGTTTAGGAGTTATTAAAGCTCAAAGTTAGGGTTAGCAGCTAACGGCTAATTTAAGCTCCTTCTCAATTTGCGCAGTAATTCTACGCGGTGGGCGGGGCTGCCCCATATCAAAGGGTGCCTAAGGTCACCACGCACCCTGTGTGCGAGTTTGAGCCGGCTAGCTATCACCGTTTGGGAGCTATTAACGAAAATAGCTAAATTAGCTCATTTTTTAGCCGCAAAACGTTAGCATTTGCCTATTTAACATACTTCTACATGTCCCGGGAGGCTGAAAATTTTACCACAGGTGCAGAAGGGGACCCCGAGGCAACCCTGAAAGTCTCAGCCCTCCAGCTATTACCGTTGATTTTTAAAAAATAAAACGTGAAAACGCGAAATGCAGAAAGTAGCTTTTTTCGGGTATTTCCGTTTCAGCTACAACCACCGCAGCCGGCACACATCAGCGGGGTCTAGAGACGGTCATTTTGATGCCACTTTGAGCTCGTTTGCTCCAGTATTTCAAAAATGGCGCACAAAATATGTTCGGTTAAGGCGTTTTTGAAAACGAGTGCCTTCAGCTCTCCCGAAAGACTTCCGGGTGGCCTAGAGGGCTGAAATCGCACAGATTGGATGTGCTGCCAGCCCCGATGCATGACCCCGAATTTGAGCTCCCTGGCTCAAGGCCTTATGGGAAAGGTCACCCCGTTGACCTTTGACCGATAGGGTCAGGAAGGTCGCTCAGGGCTGAAACTTCTCACAATGGATACCCTGGCTCCCCTGATGCAGGTTCCCGAGTTTCGTGCCGATCGGTCAAAGCGTTGAGGGATTTTGCTATGATTCATGCTTTATTTCGGGCCTTCTGCAGGGCAAGTGAAAACGGATGGATTTTTTTTGAAAAAAGTATTCTAGAGAGCTGAAACTTCACAGGATGGATGCCCTGGAAGCCCCGATGCAGGATCTAGCGTTTTTTTGTCTCTAGCTCAATGCGTTGTTTTCACCCTCTGGGGGAATCCCTTAGAGTGATGAGGGGATCCCTGACCTCACATGAGGTATGTGTGCGGGGGTCCTGCCGGTCCCCGAGGGTCCCAAATTTCATGGTGGAAATTGACCCAACCGACCCTCAGGACACCCAAGGCTCATCCCCACGGATCCAACCATATAGATTATGTGCTGATTCATGAGGTCAAATTTTTCTGCTAGGGTTACAGAAATGACACCACAACACACCTGTCAGGCACCCCCCAGTGAGACACATATCCAACTTTCATAACCCTAGCCCTAATGGTCTGCGATCTAGGGTTAGATGACCTTTGACCCCTAGGGTCAAGATGGTCCCAGAGGGCTGAAAATCCACACAGCGGCTCTCCCAGCACCCCCGATGAAGCTCCCCGAGTTTCGTGCCAATCGGGTTAGGGTTAGGGTTAGGGTTAGGGTTAGGGTTAGGTTAGGGTTAGGGTTAGGGTTAGGGTTAGGTTAGGTTAGGGTTAGGTTAGGTATAGGGATGAAAACCACTCAAAGTGCCTCTTTTTGGGTTTGATATTGAATGACTTTTTCTAGGAACAACTGACATGAATGGTTGAGACATCTATGGATAGGTCTGGACGATATCTATCCATACATATGTGAACCATGTTGTTGTGATGTAAGGGGGAGGAGTTATTCCAAAAAAAGGCACTTTGAAGTGAGTCTTTTGTTAATAACTTTGTAACCCTAAGTGCTTGAGACTTGAGACTTGAGCCATGCGTAGAGGGTGACGAGCCGGTCCGGGTGGTAGGGGTAGGGTTAGGGTTTCTGGAAGTTTGGGTCAAAAGTTGGTCAAAGTGACATTCTGGACCTAGGGTTGTGTCAGGGCTAGGGTTGTGAGTGCGTGGTGTGAAAATCAGGACTGTGGGCCTTTGTTTGGCTGAGTTACAGAGTCATGTTCCCGGAGCCCCATAGGAGTCAATGTAAGTGTTAGGGTTTCCAGTAGGTATAGGGATGAAAACCACTCAAAGTGCCTCTTTTTGGGTTTGATATTGAATGACTTTTTCTAGGAACAACTGACATGAATGGTTGAGACATCTATGGATAGGGTTAGGGTTAGGGTTAGGGTTAGGGTTAGGGTTAGGTTAGGGTTAGGGTTAGGTTAGGGTTAGGTTAGGGTTAGGGTTAGGTATAGGGATAAAAACCACTCAAAGTGAGTCTTTTTTGCTTTGAGATTGAATGAATTTTTCTAGGAACAACTGACATGAATGGTTGAGACATCTATGGATAGGTGTGGACGAGATCTATCCATACATGTGTGAACCATGTTGGTGTGATGTAAGGTATAGGGATGAAAACCACTCAAAGTGAGTCTTTTTTGCTTTGAGATTGAATGAATTTTTCTAGGAACAACTGACATGAATGGTTGAGACATCTATGGATAGGTCTGGACGAGATCTATCCATACATGTGTGAACCATGTTGGTGTGATGTAAGGGGGAGGAGTTATTCCCAAAAAAAGCACTTTGAAGTGAGTCTTTTGTTAATAACTTTGTAACCCTAAGTGTGAGAGACTTGAGACTTGAGCCATGCGTAGAGGGTGACGAGCCGGTCCGGGTGGTAGGGTTAGGGTTAGGGTTTCTTGAAGTTTTGGTCAAAAGTTGGTCAATGTGACATTCTGGAAGTAGGGTTGTGTCAAGGCTAGGGTTGTGAGTGCGTGTTAGGTTAAGGGGTAAATGTGGTAATCGCAGGCCTGCGATTTTTAATAACTTTGTAACCCTAAGTGTGAGAGACTTGAGACTTGAGCCATGCGTAGAGGGTGACGAGCCGGTCCGGGTGGTAGGGTTAGGGTTAGGGTTTCTTGAAGTTTTGGTCAAAAGTTGGTCAATGTGACATTCTGGAAGTAGGGTTGTGTCAAGGCTAGGGTTGTAGGGTTAGGGTTAGGTTAGGGTTAGGTAATAGGGATCATTAAGAACCCAGTTAATAACTGCTCGTGTAATAACTTTGTAACCCTAAGTGTGAGAGACTTGAGACTTGAGCCATGCGTAGAGGGTGACGAGCCGGTCCGGGTGGTAGGGTTAGGGTTAGGGTTTCTTGAAGTTTTGGTCAAAAGTTGGTCAATGTGACATTCTGGACCTAGGGTTGTGTCAAGGCTAGGGTTGTGAGTGCGTGGTGTGAAAATCAGGACTGTGGGCCTTTGTTTGGCTGAGTTACAGAGTCATGTTCCCGGAGCCCCATAGGAGTCAATGTAAGTGTTAGGGCTTCCAGTAGGTATAGGGATGAAAACCACTCAAAGTGAGTCTTTTTTGCTTTGAGATTGAATGAATTTTTCTAGGAACAACTGACATGAATGGTTGAGACATCTATGGATAGGTCTGGACGAGATCTATCCATACATGTGTGAACCATGTTGGTGTGATGTAAGGGGGAGGAGTTATTCCCAAAAAAAGCACTTTGAAGTGAGTCTTTTGTTAATAACTTTGTAACCCTAAGTGTGAGAGACTTGAGACTTGAGCCATGCGTAGAGGGTGACGAGCCGGTCCGGGTGGTAGGGTTAGGGTTAGGGTTTCTTGAAGTTTTGGTCAAAAGTTGGTCAATGTGACATTCTGGAAGTAGGGTTGTGTCAAGGCTAGGGTTGTGAGTGCGTGTTAGGTTAAGGTAATAGGGGTAAATGGGGTCCTGAGTCATTGACTCAAGCTCCAATAACTTTGTAACCCTAAGTGTGAGAGACTTGAGACTTGAGCCATGCGTAGAGGGTGACGAGCCGGTCCGGGTGGTAGGGTTAGGGTTAGGGTTTCTTGAAGTTTTGGTCAAAAGTTGGTCAATGTGACATTCTGGACCCAGGGTTGTGTCAGGGCTAGGGTTGTGAGTGCGTGGTGTGAAAATCAGGACTGTGGGCCTTTGTTTGGCTGAGTTACAGAGTCATGTTCCCGGAGCCCCATAGGTATAGGGATAAAAACCACTCAAAGTGAGTCTTTTTTGCTTTGATTTTGAATGAATTTTTATAGGAACAACTGACATGAATGTATAGGGATAAAAACCACTCAAAGTGCCTCTTTTTTGCTTTGAGATTGAATGAGTTTTTCTAGGAACAACTGACATGAATGGTTGAGACATCTATGGATAGGTCTGGACGAGATCTATCCATACATGTGTGAACCATGTTGTTGTGATGTAAGGGGGAGGAGTTATTCCCAAAAAAAGCACTTTGAAGTGAGTCTTTTGTTAATAACTTTGTAACCCTAAGTAGGGTTAGGGTTAGGTAATAGGGATCATTAAGAACCCAGTTAATAACTGCTCGTGTAATAACTTTGTAACCCTAAGTGTGAGAGACTTGAGACTTGAGCCATGCGTAGAGGGTGACGAGCCGGTCCGGGTGGTAGGGTTAGGGTTAGGGTTTCTTGAAGTTTTGGTCAAAAGTTGGTCAATGTGACATTCTGGAAGTAGGGTTGTGTCAAGGCTAGGGTTGTGAGTGCGTGGTGTGAAAATCAGGACTGTGGGCCTTTGTTTGGCTGAGTTACAGAGTCATGTTCCCGGAGCCCCATAGGAGTCAATGTAAGTGTTAGGGCTTCCAGTAGGTAATAGGGATCATTAAGAACCCAGTTAATAACTGCTCGTGTAATAACTTTGTAACCCTAAGTGTGAGAGACTTGAGACTTGAGCCATGCGTAGAGGGTGACGAGCCGGTCCGGGTGGTAGGGTTAGGGTTAGGGTTTCTTGAAGTTTGGGTCAAAAGTTGGTCAATGTGACATTCTGGACCCAGGGTTGTGTCAGGGCTAGGGTTGTGAGTGCGTGGTGTGAAAATCAGGACTGTGGGCCTTTGTTTGGCTGAGTTACAGAGTCATGTTCCCGGAGCCCCATAGGAGTCAATGTAAGTGTTAGGGCTTCCAGTAGGTAATAGGGATCATTAAGAACCCAGTTAATAACTGCTCGTGTAATAACTTTGTAACCCTAAGTGTGAGAGACTTGAGACTTGAGCCATGCGTAGAGGGTGACGGGTTAGGGTTAGGGTTAGGGTTAGGGTTAGGTTAAGGGGTAAATGTGGTAATCGCAGGCCTGCGATTTTTAATAACTTTGTAACCCTAAGTGTGAGAGACTTGAGACTTGAGCCATGCGTAGAGGGTGACGAGCCGGTCCGGGTGGTAGGGTTAGGGTTAGGGTTTCTGGAAGTTTGGGTCAAAAGTTGGTCAATGTGACATTCTGGACCTAGGTATAGGGATGAAAACCACTCAAAGTGCCTCTTTTTGGGTTTGATATTGAATGACTTTTTCTAGGAACAACTGACATGAATGGTTGAGACATCTATGGATAGGTCTGGACGATATCTATCCATACATATGTGAACCATGTTGTTGTGATGTAAGGGGGAGGAGTTATTCCAAAAAAAGGCACTTTGAAGTGAGTCTTTTGTTAATAACTTTGTAACCCTAAGTGCTTGAGACTTGAGACTTGAGCCATGCGTAGAGGGTGACGAGCCGGTCCGGGTGGTAGGGGTAGGGTTAGGGTTTCTGGAAGTTTGGGTCAAAAGTTGGTCAAAGTGACATTCTGGACCTAGGGTTGTGTCAGGGCTAGGGTTGTGAGTGCGTGGTGTGAAAATCAGGACTGTGGGCCTTTGTTTGGCTGAGTTACAGAGTCATGTTCCCGGAGCCCCATAGGAGTCAATGTAAGTGTTAGGGTTTCCAGTAGGTATAGGGATGAAAACCACTCAAAGTGCCTCTTTTTGGGTTTGATATTGAATGACTTTTTCTAGGAACAACTGACATGAATGGTTGAGACATCTATGGATAGGGTTAGGGTTAGGGTTAGGGTTAGGGTTAGGGTTAGGTTAGGGTTAGGGTTAGGTTAGGGTTAGGTTAGGGTTAGGGTTAGGTATAGGGATGAAAACCACTCAAAGTGAGTCTTTTTTGCTTTGAGATTGAATGAATTTTTCTAGGAACAACTGACATGAATGGTTGAGACATCTATGGATAGGTGTGGACGAGATCTATCCATACATGTGTGAACCATGTTGGTGTGATGTAAGGGGGAGGAGTTATTCCCAAAAAAAGCACTTTGAAGTGAGTCTTTTGTTAATAACTTTGTAACCCTAAGTGTGAGAGACTTGAGACTTGAGCCATGCGTAGAGGGTGACGAGCCGGTCCGGGTGGTAGGGTTAGGGTTAGGGTTTCTGGAAGTTTGGGTCAAAAGTTGGTCAATGTGACATTCTGGACCTAGGTATAGGGATGAAAACCACTCAAAGTGCCTCTTTTTGGGTTTGATATTGAATGACTTTTTCTAGGAACAACTGACATGAATGGTTGAGACATCTATGGATAGGTCTGGACGATATCTATCCATACATATGTGAACCATGTTGTTGTGATGTAAGGGGGAGGAGTTATTCCAAAAAAAGGCACTTTGAAGTGAGTCTTTTGTTAATAACTTTGTAACCCTAAGTGCTTGAGACTTGAGACTTGAGCCATGCGTAGAGGGTGACGAGCCGGTCCGGGTGGTAGGGGTAGGGTTAGGGTTTCTGGAAGTTTGGGTCAAAAGTTGGTCAAAGTGACATTCTGGACCTAGGGTTGTGTCAGGGCTATGGTTGTGAGTGCGTGGTGTGAAAATCAGGACTGTGGGCCTTTGTTTGGCTGAGTTACAGAGTCATGTTCCCGGAGCCCCATAGGAGTCAATGTAAGTGTTAGGGTTTCCAGTAGGTATAGGGATGAAAACCACTCAAAGTGCCTCTTTTTGGGTTTGATATTGAATGACTTTTTCTAGGAACAACTGACATGAATGGTTGAGACATCTATGGATAGGGTTAGGGTTAGGGTTAGGGTTAGGGTTAGGGTTAGGGTAGGGTTAGGGTTAGGTTAGGGTTAGGTTAGGGTTAGGGTTAGGTATAGGGATAAAAACCACTCAAAGTGAGTCTTTTTTGCTTTGAGATTGAATGAATTTTTCTAGGAACAACTGACATGAATGGTTGAGACATCTATGGATAGGTGTGGACGAGATCTATCCATACATGTGTGAACCATGTTGGTGTGATGTAAGGGGGAGGAGTTATTCCCAAAAAAAGCACTTTGAAGTGAGTCTTTTGTTAATAACTTTGTAACCCTAAGTGTGAGAGACTTGAGACTTGAGCCATGCGTAGAGGGTGACGAGCCGGTCCGGGTGGTAGGGTTAGGGTTAGGGTTTCTGGAAGTTTGGGTCAAAAGTTGGTCAATGTGACATTCTGGACCTAGGTATAGGGATGAAAACCACTCAAAGTGCCTCTTTTTGGGTTTGATATTGAATGACTTTTTCTAGGAACAACTGACATGAATGGTTGAGACATCTATGGATAGGTCTGGACGATATCTATCCATACATATGTGAACCATGTTGTTGTGATGTAAGGGGGAGGAGTTATTCCAAAAAAAGGCACTTTGAAGTGAGTCTTTTGTTAATAACTTTGTAACCCTAAGTGCTTGAGACTTGAGACTTGAGCCATGCGTAGAGGGTGACGAGCCGGTCCGGGTGGTAGGGGTAGGGTTAGGGTTTCTGGAAGTTTGGGTCAAAAGTTGGTCAAAGTGACATTCTGGACCTAGGGTTGTGTCAGGGCTAGGGTTGTGAGTGCGTGGTGTGAAAATCAGGACTGTGGGCCTTTGTTTGGCTGAGTTACAGAGTCATGTTCCCGGAGCCCCATAGGAGTCAATGTAAGTGTTAGGGTTTCCAGTAGGTATAGGGATGAAAACCACTCAAAGTGCCTCTTTTTGGGTTTGATATTGAATGACTTTTTCTAGGAACAACTGACATGAATGGTTGAGACATCTATGGATAGGGTTAGGGTTAGGGTTAGGGTTAGGGTTAGGGTTAGGTTAGGGTTAGGGTTAGGTTAGGGTTAGGTTAGGGTTAGGGTTAGGTATAGGGATAAAAACCACTCAAAGTGAGTCTTTTTTGCTTTGAGATTGAATGAATTTTTCTAGGAACAACTGACATGAATGGTTGAGACATCTATGGATAGGTGTGGACGAGATCTATCCATACATGTGTGAACCATGTTGGTGTGATGTAAGGGGGAGGAGTTATTCCCAAAAAAAGCACTTTGAAGTGAGTCTTTTGTTAATAACTTTGTAACCCTAAGTGTGAGAGACTTGAGACTTGAGCCATGCGTAGAGGGTGACGAGCCGGTCCGGGTGGTAGGGTTAGGGTTAGGGTTTCTGGAAGTTTGGGTCAAAAGTTGGTCAATGTGACATTCTGGACCTAGGTATAGGGATGAAAACCACTCAAAGTGCCTCTTTTTGGGTTTGATATTGAATGACTTTTTCTAGGAACAACTGACATGAATGGTTGAGACATCTATGGATAGGTCTGGACGATATCTATCCATACATATGTGAACCATGTTGTTGTGATGTAAGGGGGAGGAGTTATTCCAAAAAAAGGCACTTTGAAGTGAGTCTTTTGTTAATAACTTTGTAACCCTAAGTGCTTGAGACTTGAGACTTGAGCCATGCGTAGAGGGTGACGAGCCGGTCCGGGTGGTAGGGGTAGGGTTAGGGTTTCTGGAAGTTTGGGTCAAAAGTTGGTCAAAGTGACATTCTGGACCTAGGGTTGTGTCAGGGCTAGGGTTGTGAGTGCGTGGTGTGAAAATCAGGACTGTGGGCCTTTGTTTGGCTGAGTTACAGAGTCATGTTCCCGGAGCCCCATAGGAGTCAATGTAAGTGTTAGGGTTTCCAGTAGGTATAGGGATGAAAACCACTCAAAGTGCCTCTTTTTGGGTTTGATATTGAATGACTTTTTCTAGGAACAACTGACATGAATGGTTGAGACATCTATGGATAGGGTTAGGGTTAGGGTTAGGGTTAGGGTTAGGGTTAGGTTAGGGTTAGGGTTAGGTTAGGGTTAGGTTAGGGTTAGGGTTAGGTATAGGGATAAAAACCACTCAAAGTGAGTCTTTTTTGCTTTGAGATTGAATGAATTTTTCTAGGAACAACTGACATGAATGGTTGAGACATCTATGGATAGGTGTGGACGAGATCTATCCATACATGTGTGAACCATGTTGGTGTGATGTAAGGGGGAGGAGTTATTCCCAAAAAAAGCACTTTGAAGTGAGTCTTTTGTTAATAACTTTGTAACCCTAAGTGTGAGAGACTTGAGACTTGAGCCATGCGTAGAGGGTGACGAGCCGGTCCGGGTGGTAGGGTTAGGGTTAGGGTTTCTGGAAGTTTGGGTCAAAAGTTGGTCAATGTGACATTCTGGACCTAGGTATAGGGATGAAAACCACTCAAAGTGCCTCTTTTTGGGTTTGATATTGAATGACTTTTTCTAGGAACAACTGACATGAATGGTTGAGACATCTATGGATAGGTCTGGACGATATCTATCCATACATATGTGAACCATGTTGTTGTGATGTAAGGGGGAGGAGTTATTCCAAAAAAAGGCACTTTGAAGTGAGTCTTTTGTTAATAACTTTGTAACCCTAAGTGCTTGAGACTTGAGACTTGAGCCATGCGTAGAGGGTGACGAGCCGGTCCGGGTGGTAGGGGTAGGGTTAGGGTTTCTGGAAGTTTGGGTCAAAAGTTGGTCAAAGTGACATTCTGGACCTAGGGTTGTGTCAGGGCTAGGGTTGTGAGTGCGTGGTGTGAAAATCAGGACTGTGGGCCTTTGTTTGGCTGAGTTACAGAGTCATGTTCCCGGAGCCCCATAGGAGTCAATGTAAGTGTTAGGGTTTCCAGTAGGTATAGGGATGAAAACCACTCAAAGTGCCTCTTTTTGGGTTTGATATTGAATGACTTTTTCTAGGAACAACTGACATGAATGGTTGAGACATCTATGGATAGGGTTAGGGTTAGGGTTAGGGTTAGGGTTAGGGGACACCGTCGATTTGATAGGAATCTGGAATTCCAGAACGGAAGAATCCGGATCCGGAATTTGCAATTCTGGAATCTGGAATCTGGAATCTGGAATCCAGAACTGAAAATTCCGTTTCCGGTTTTTTCAATTCCGGAATCTCAATTCCGGATTTTGACCACTATGTTTTGAGCGCTAGAGAGCCATCAAAAGTTAGAAAACCATTTTAAAATTCAGTTTTCAAGTGGCTAACCCATGTTTTTCACCAAAATGACTCTAAATAAATCAGAGAACCCGGCCATGTGGGATTTTCACCCGAAATGCCAAAAATGTTGGGACGAGCCCCAAAACACACAAAACAGACAGTCACACCCCCACAAACGCGTGGGTGGGGGTCCCGCCGGTCCCCGAGGGGTCAAAAATTTCACGTTGGAAATTGACCCGACCGACCCCGAGGACAAAGAAAGCTCATCAGCCCGGATCAACGCTAGAGAGCGGGGGCCGATTGGTGAAGTCAAACATTTCTAGAGGTCCTGGAGAGATGACACCCCACCACACCTGTCAGGGACCTCCCCAGCTGTCAGTGGAAGCCAATCCCAGTCCTCTAGCTACTTCCTGGGCGGAGTTATCATTGCTTGACCGCATCTGGAATCCCATTCCAATCTGGAATCTGGAATCTGGAATCTGGAATCCCAACCTGGAATCTGGAATCTGGAATGTGGAATGTGGAATGTGGAATGTGGAATCTGGAATCTGGAATCTGGAATCCCAACCTGGAATCTGGAATCTGGAATCCCAACCTGGAATCTGGAATCTGGAATCTGGAATCTGGAATCCCAATCTGGAATCTGGAATCCCCTTCCAGATTGCATCTTTGAAGCTCAAAGTGTTTGGATCAGCCCAAAAACACCCAAAACAGACAGTCACCGCCCCGAGAGACACGTGTGCGGGGTCGTTGCCAGTCCCCGAGGGGTCCCAAATTTCATGGTGGAAATTGACCCGACTGACCCTCAGGACACCCAAGGCTCATCCCCACCGATCCAACCACATAGACTATGGGCTGATTCATGAGGTCAAATTTTTATCCAGGGGGTAGAGAGATGACACCCCACCACACCTGTCAGGGACCTCCCCAGCTGTCAGTAGAAGCCAATCCCAGTCCTCTAGCTACTTCCTGGGCAGAGTTAGAGCAGATTCCAGATTTGGTCATTGGTTGGCCTAATCTGGAATCCCCTTCCAGAATGTGACATCGATTTTTAAAAAGTGCAGGTAGACACTTGAAACTACAACCATTGCACTGCTGAGGCCCTAAGCTTTCATTTGATGCCAATCTCAGCCCTCTAGCTCCTTCCTGAGAGGAGTTATCATTGCTTGACCGAATCTGGAATCCCCTTCCAGATTGCGTTTTTGACCCTTAAGATTGCAGGTAGACACGTGAAACCACCACCATTGCACTGCTGAGGCCCTCAGCTGTCATCTGAAGCCCAGCCCAGTCCTCTAGCTCCTTCCTGGGCGGAGTTATCATTGCTTGACCGAATCTGGAATCTGGAATCTGGAATCTGGAATCTGGAATCCCAATCTGGAATCTGGAATCCACTTCCAGATTGGGTCTTTGAAGCTCAAAGTGTTTGGATCAGCCCAAAAACACCCAATACAGACAGTCACCGCCCCGAGAGACACGTGTGCGGGGTCGTTGCCAGTCCCCGAGGGGTCCCAAATTTCATGGTGGAAATTGACCCGACTGACCCTCAGGACACCCAAGGCTCATCCCCACCGATCCAACCACATAGACTATGGGCTGATTCATGAGGTCAAATTTTTATCCAGGGGGTAGAGAGATGACACCCCACCACACCTGTCAGGGACCTCCCCAGCTGTCAGTAGAAGCCAATCCCAGTCCTCTAGCTCTTTCCTGGGCCGAGTTAGAGCAGATTCCAGAAGCGGTCATTGGTTGACCAAATCTGGAATCCCCTTCCAGAATAAGTCCTTGACCCTTAAATGTGGAGTTAAACACTTGAAACCACCACCATTGCACTGCTGAGGCTCTCAGCTATCATCTGAAGTCAATCCCAGCCCTCTAGCTCCTTCCCGGGCAAAGTTATAGCTGATTCCAGATTTGGTCATTGGTTGACGAAATCTGGAATTGCCTTCCAGAATGTGACATCGTTTTTTAAAAAGTTGCATTTAGACACTTGAAACCACCACCATTGCATTGCTGAGGTCCTAAGCTTTAATTTGACACCAATCTTACCACTGTAGCTCCTTCCTGAGCTGAGTTATAGCTGATTCCAGAAGCGGTCATTGGTTGACCGAATCTGGAATCCTTAGCCATGTTAGCTCCACATGCTAGGATGAGCCCAAAAACACCCAAAACAGACAGTCAGCAGCCCAAGAAATACGTGTATGGGGTTGTTGCCGGTCCCCGAGAGGTCTGAAATTTCACGGTGGAAATTGACCGAACCGACCCTCAGGACACCCAAGGCTCATCGCGTATCAACACATATCCAACTCCCATAACCCTAACCCTAATGTTGATGGAATTAGGGTTAGATTACCGTTGACCGCTAGGGTTACGAGGTTCCCAGAGGGCTGAAAATGCTCCTCATCAGCCTCCCAATCCATCCATATAGACTATGCGCTGATTCGTGAGGTCAAATTTTTACGCTAGGGTTAGAGATATGAAACCTCAACAGACCTGTCAGGGACCCCCCGGGGAGACGCATATCAAATTTGCATAACCCTAACCCTAATCGTTTGCGAACTAGGGCTCGATGACCTTTGACCCCTAGGGTCAAGTTGGTCCCAGAGGGCTGAAACTTCACACAGCGGAAGGCCTGGCCCCCCCGATCAACCTCCCCGAGTTTGGTGCCAATCGGTCAATTCGTTAATTTTCACCCCCTATGACAGACTACAGATCCTCTAGAGTTACTATGCCATCAGCCTCCCAATCCTCTCTGAAATGAGATTTCGCTGAAAAAAGTGAAAAAACACGATTTGAAGGAGATCCAAAGGTCCGATCGGGATGCCATTCCACACAGGTGTCGGGGACCCCGCTGGGCCTCACCTGTCAAAGCCACACCCTCCTAGCCCCTCCCCTTCCTGAGTTATTCAATTAAACGCGCTCCTGAGGTAAAAGGTCATTGGGCGGGGCTAGGAGGGCAGCAGAGGGATGACCTTCCACAAACAGGTCAGGGACCCCCCTGGGGGTCACCTGACAAAGCCACACCCTCCTAGCCCCTCCCCTTCCAGAGTTATTCAACTCCAAAGTCGTTAGCGGCGGCTAATGCTAAACGCGTTAACCACGCGGCTTGTGCACGCGCTGGAGGGATGTCCTTTTACACACCCATCAGGGACCCTCCCGGGAGTCATGCATCCAAATCCCATCCTCCTAACCCTAATCGTTTAGGAGTTATTAAAGCTCAAAGTTAGGGTTAGCAGCTAACGGCTAATTTAAGCTCCTTCTCAATTTGCGCAGTAATTCTACGCGGTGGGCGGGGCTGCCCCATATCAAAGGGTGCCTAAGGTCACCACGCACCCTGTGTGCGAGTTTGAGCCGGCTAGCTATCACCGTTTGGGAGCTATTAACGAAAATAGCTAAATTAGCTCGTTTTTTAGCCGCAAAACGTTAGCATTTGCCTATTTAACATACTTCTACATGTCCCGGGAGGCTGAAAATTTTACCACAGGTGCAGAAGGGGACCCCGAGGCAACCCTGAAAGTCTCAGCCCTCCAGCTATTACCGTTGATTTTTAAAAAATAAAAACGTGAAAACGCGAAATGCAGAAAGTAGCTTTTTTCGGGTATTTCCGTTTCAGCTACAACCACCGCAGCCGGCACACATCAGCGGGGTGTAGAGACGGTCATTTTGATGCCACTTTGAGCTCGTTTGCTCCAGTATTTCAAAAATGGCGCACAAAATATGTTCGGTTAAGGCGTTTTTGAAAACGACTGCCTTCAGCTCTCCCGAAAGACTTCCGGGTGGCCTAGAGGGCTGAAATCGCACAGATTGGATGTGCTGCCAGCCCCGATGCATGACCCCGAATTTGAGCTCCCTGGCTCAAGGCCTTATGGGAAAGGTCACCCCGTTGACCTTTGACCGATAGGGTCAGGAAGGTCGCTCAGGGCTGAAACTTCTCACAATGGATACCCTGGCTCCCCTGATGCAGGTTCCCGAGTTTCGTGCCGATCGGTCAAAGCGTTGAGGGATTTTGCTATGATTCATGCTTTATTTCGGGCCTTCTGCAGGGCAAGTGAAAACGGATGGATTTTTTTTGAAAAAAGTATTCTAGAGAGCTGAAACTTCACAGGATGGATGCCCTGGAAGCCCCGATGCAGGATCTAGCGTTTTTTTGTCTCTAGCTCAATGCGTTGTTTTCACCCTCTGGGGGAATCCCTTAGAGTGATGAGGGGATCCCTGACCTCACATGAGGTATGTGTGCGGGGGTCCTGCCGGTCCCCGAGGGTCCCAAATTTCACGGTGGAAATTGACCCAACCGACCCTCAGGACACCCAAGGCTCATCCCCACGGATCCAACCATATAGATTATGTGCTGATTCATGAGGTCAAATTTTTCTGCTAGGGTTACAGAAATGACACCACAACACACCTGTCAGGCACCCCCCAGTGAGACACATATCCAACTTTCATAACCCTAGCCCTAATGGTCTGCGATCTAGGGTTAGATGACCTTTGACCCCTAGGGTCAAGATGGTCCCAGAGGGCTGAAAATCCACACAGCGGCTCTCCCAGCACCCCCGATGAACCTCCCCGAGTTTCGTGCCAATCGGGCAAAGCGTTAATTTTCACCCCCTATGACAGACTACAGATCCTCTGGGGTTACTATGCCATCAGCCTCCCAATCCTCTCTGAAATGAGATTTCGCTGAAAAAAGTGAAAAAACATGATTTGAAGGAGATCCAAAGGTCCGATCGGGATGCCATCGCACACAACTGTCGGGGACCCCACTGGAAGTCAACTGTTCAAGCCACACCCTCCTAGCCCCTCCCCTTCCAGAGTTATTCAATTAAACGCGCTCCTGAGGTAAAAGGTCATTGGGCGGGGCTAGGAGGGCAGCAGAGGGATGAGGTCCTACATACAGGTCAGGGACCCCCCAGGGAGTCAGCTGTTAAAGCCACACCCTCCTAGCCCCTCCCCTTCCAGAGTTATTCAACTCCGAAGTCGTTAGCGGCGGCTAATGCTAAATGCAACAACCACGCGGCTTCCTTATGCGCTGGAGGGATCCCCTTCCACACATCCATCAGGGACCCCCCCAGGAGTCATGCCTCCAACCCCCATCCTCCTAACCCTAATCGTTTAAGAGTTATTCAAGCTGGAAGTTAGGGTTAGCAGCTAACGGCTAATTTCTGCTCCCGCCCACTTTGTGCAGTAATTCCACGCGGTGGGCGGGGCTGCCCCATATCGATGGGTGCCTAAGGTCACCACACACCTTGTGTGCGAGTTTGAGCCGGCTAGCTGTCATCGTTTGGGAGCTATTAATGTAAATAGCGAAATTAGCTCCTATTTTAGCCACAAAACGTTAGCATTTGCCTATTTCACATACTTCTACATGTCCCGGAGGGCTGAAAATTTTATCACAGGTGTGGGATGGGACCCCGAGGACACCCTGAAAGTCTCAGCCCCCTGGCTATCACCGTTGATTTTTAAAAAATAAAAACGTGAAATGGCGAAATACAGAAACGTGCTTTTTTCGGGTATTTCCGTTTCAGCTACAACCACCACTGTCGGCACACATCAGCGGGGTGTAGAGACGGTCATTTTGATGCCACTTTGAGCTCGTTTGCTCAAGTATTTCAAAAATGGCGCACAAAATATGTTCGGTTAAGGCGTTTTTGAAAACGAGTGCCTTCAGCTCTCCTGAAAGACTTCCGGGTGGCCTAGAGGGCTGAGATCGCACACCGTGGATGTGCTGCCAGCCCCGATGCATGACAGCGAATTTGAGCTCCCTGGCTCAAGGCCTTATGGGAAAGGTCACCCCGTTGACCTTTGACCGATAGGGTCAGGAGGGTCGCACAGGGCTGAAACTTCTCACACTGGATACCCTGGCTCCCCCGATGAACATACGTGAGCCTCGTGTCGATCGGTCAACGTTTAATTTTGACCCCTGGGAGAGCTTGCAAATCCCCCAGACTCAGTGGGGCATCAGCCTCCCAATCCAACCATGTAGATTATACGCTGATTCATGAGGTCAAATTTTTCTGCTAGGGTTAGAGAAATGACACCACAACACACCTGTCAGGCACCCCCCAGGGAGACACATATCAATTTTTCATCACCGTAACCCTAATAGTCAGCAAACTAGGGTTAGATTACCTCTACCCCCTCGGGCTAGGAGGGTCATTATCCCAGCCCCCCTCCACACAAAGCTTAAAAAATAAGTACAAGTTCCAAACGCGAAAAATTCATAGCACTGAGTGGCCGAGTGGTCTAATGCTATGGCTTGCAACCAGTAGGTTGTGGGATCAAACCCCACGGGGGACATGCTTATTGTGGTGCATCTTGAGCAGTGGAGACTTAGTGTTACTGAGGCAAAGTGTTTTATTAAACTAACTTAGCCTAACCTTTCAGATTCCAGAATCTGACATTGGATGACTAAATCTGGAATCCCCTTCCAGAATGTGACATCGTTTTTTAAAAAGTGCAGGTACACACCTGAAAGGAACACCATTACACTCTTAAGGCCCTAAGCTGTCATTGGAAGCCAATAAAAACTCTGACTGGAGTTAGGGTCAAGGCTTAGGGCTTAGGGTTGCAAATAGGGTTGACCAAAGACCCCTTACCATTTAAGTTAGACACTTGAAACCACTACCATTGTACTGCCAAGGCCCTAAGCTTTCATTTGATGCCAATCCCACACTTCTAGGGCCTTCCTGGACAAAGTTAGAGATTGTCACCAGAATGAAGCAAGCTGGCATTGCATTCCAGAAAGAGACATTGAAACCCAAAGTGTTTGGATCAGCCCAAAAACACCCAAAAACACCCAAAACCGACAGCCACCTTTCATAACCCTAGCCCTAATTGTTTGGAAACTAGGGTTAAATGACCTCTGACCCCAAGGGTTAGGAGGGTCATTATCCCAGCCCCCCTCCACACAAAGCTTAAAAAATAAGTACAAGTTCCAAACGCGAAAAATTCATGGCACTGAGTGGCTGAGTGGTCTTATGCTATGGCTTTCAACCCAACTTTTGTGGGATCAAATCCCACAGGGAACATGCTTATTGTGGTGAACGTCAAAGTTTTTCTTTAGGGGTCAGAGAGATGTCATCACAACATACCTGCTTTTTTGAGTATAGGGTTACAGTTAGGGTGTAGGGTTACCGAGTTAGGGTTACACATAGGGTTGACCATATAACCCTTAACATTGAAGTTAGATACTTGAAACTACCACCATTACACTCACAGGACGCTCAGCTTTCATTTGAAGGCAGTCCCACGCCTCTTGCTCCTTCCTGAGAGGAGTTATAGCAGATTCCAGAATGTGTCATTTGATGTCTAAATCTGGAATCCCCTTCCAGAAAATGACATCGATTTTTAAAAAGTGCAGGTAGACACTTGAAACTACAACCATTGCACTGCTCAGGTCCTAAGCTTTCATTTGATGGTTAGGGTTAGGGTTAGGTTAGGGTTAGGGTTAGGGTTAGGTTAGGGTTAGGGTTAGGGTTAGGGTTTAGGGTTAGGGTTTAGGGTTAGGGTTAGGGTTAGGTTAGGGTTAGGTTAGGGTTAGGGTTAGGGTTAGGTTAGGGTTAGGGTTAGGGTTAGGTATAGGGATAAAAACCACTCAAAGTGAGTCTTTTTTGCTTTGAGATTGAATGAATTTTTCTAGGAACAACTGACATGAATGGTTGAGACATCTATGGATAGGTGTGGACGAGATCTATCCATACATGTGTGAACCATGTTGGTGTGATGTAAGGGGGAGGAGTTATTCCCAAAAAAAGCACTTTGAAGTGAGTCTTTTGTTAATAACTTTGTAACCCTAAGTGTGAGAGACTTGAGACTTGAGCCATGCGTAGAGGGTGACGAGCCGGTCCGGGTGGTAGGGTTAGGGTTAGGGTTTCTGGAAGTTTGGGTCAAAAGTTGGTCAATGTGACATTCTGGACCTAGGTATAGGGATGAAAACCACTCAAAGTGCCTCTTTTTGGGTTTGATATTGAATGACTTTTTCTAGGAACAACTGACATGAATGGTTGAGACATCTATGGATAGGTCTGGACGATATCTATCCATACATATGTGAACCATGTTGTTGTGATGTAAGGGGGAGGAGTTATTCCAAAAAAAGGCACTTTGAAGTGAGTCTTTTGTTAATAACTTTGTAACCCTAAGTGCTTGAGACTTGAGACTTGAGCCATGCGTAGAGGGTGACGAGCCGGTCCGGGTGGTAGGGGTAGGGTTAGGGTTTCTGGAAGTTTGGGTCAAAAGTTGGTCAAAGTGACATTCTGGACCTAGGGTTGTGTCAGGGCTAGGGTTGTGAGTGCGTGGTGTGAAAATCAGGACTGTGGGCCTTTGTTTGGCTGAGTTACAGAGTCATGTTCCCGGAGCCCCATAGGAGTCAATGTAAGTGTTAGGGTTTCCAGTAGGTATAGGGATGAAAACCACTCAAAGTGCCTCTTTTTGGGTTTGATATTGAATGACTTTTTCTAGGAACAACTGACATGAATGGTTGAGACATCTATGGATAGGGTTAGGGTTAGGGTTAGGGTTAGGGTTAGGGTTAGGTTAGGGTTAGGGTTAGGTTAGGGTTAGGTTAGGGTTAGGGTTAGGTATAGGGATAAAAACCACTCAAAGTGAGTCTTTTTTGCTTTGAGATTGAATGAATTTTTCTAGGAACAACTGACATGAATGGTTGAGACATCTATGGATAGGTGTGGACGAGATCTATCCATACATGTGTGAACCATGTTGGTGTGATGTAAGGGGGAGGAGTTATTCCCAAAAAAAGCACTTTGAAGTGAGTCTTTTGTTAATAACTTTGTAACCCTAAGTGTGAGAGACTTGAGACTTGAGCCATGCGTAGAGGGTGACGAGCCGGTCAGGGTGGTAGGGTTAGGGTTAGGTTAGGGTTAGGTTAGGGTTAGGGTTAGGTTAAGGTAATAGGGATCATTAAGAACCCAGTTAATAACTGCTCGTGTAATAACTTTGTAACCCTAAGTGTGAGAGACTTGAGACTTGAGCCATGCGTAGAGGGTGACGAGCCGGTCCGGGTGGTAGGGTTAGGGTTAGGGTTAGGGGACACCGTCGATTTGATAGGAATCTGGAATTCCAGAATGGAAGAATCCGGATCCGGAATTTGCAATTCTGGAATCTGGAATCTGGAATCTGGAATCCAGAACTGAAAATTCCGTATCCGGATTTTTCAATTCCGGAATCTCAATTCCGGATTTTGACCACTATGTT
Organism: Salarias fasciatus; assembly: GCF_902148845.1. Lineage (NCBI taxonomy): Eukaryota > Metazoa > Chordata > Actinopteri > Blenniiformes > Blenniidae > Salarias > Salarias fasciatus. The sequence continues at coordinate 39,754,961 of NC_043766.1, forward strand.
TTGAGCGCTAGAGAGCCATCAAAAGTTAGAAAACCATTTTAAAATTCAGTTTTCAAGTGGCTAACCCATGTTTTTCACCAAAATGACTCTAAATAAATCAGAGAACCCGGCCATATGGGATTTTCACCCGAAATGCCAAAAATGTTGGGACGAGCCGCAAAACACACAAAACAGACAGTCACGCCCCCACCAACGCGTGGGTGGGGGTCCCGCCGGTCCCCGAGGGGTCAAAAATTTCACGGTGGAAATTGACCCGACCGACCCTCAGGACAAATAAAGCTCATCAGCCCGGATGAACGCTAGAGAGCGGGGGCCGATTGGTGAAGTCAAACATTTCTAGAGGTCCTGGAGAGATGACACCCCACCACACCTGTCAGGGACCTCCCCAGCTGTCAGTGGAAGCCAATCCCAGTCCTCTAGCTACTTCCTGGGCAGAGTTATCATTGCTTGACCGCATCTGGAATCCCATTCCAATCTGGAATCTGGAATCTGGAATCTGGAATCCCAACCTGGAATCTGGAATCTGGAATCTGGAATGTGGAATCTGGAATCTGGAATCTGGAATCCCAACCTGGAATCTGGAATCTGGAATCTGGAATCCCAATCTGGAATGTGGAATCCCCTTCCAGATTGCGTCTTTGAAGCTCAAAGTGTTTGGATCAGCCCAAAAACACCCAAAACAGACAGTCACCGCCCCGAGAGACACGTGTGCGGGGTCGTTGCCAGTCCCCGAGGGGTCCCAAATTTCATGGTGGAAATTGACCCGACTGACCCTCAGGACACCCAAGGCTCATCCCCACCGATCCAACCACATAGACTATGGGCTGATTCATGAGGTCAAATTTTTATCCAGGGGGTAGAGAGATGACACCCCACCACACCTGTCAGGGACCTCCCCAGCTGTCAGTAGAAGCCAATCCCAGTCCTCTAGCTACTTCCTGGGCAGAGTTAGAGCAGATTCCAGATTTGGTCATTGGTTGACCTAATCTGGAATCCCCTTCCAGAATGTGACATCGATTTTTAAAAAGTGCAGGTAGACACTTGAAACTACAACCATTGCACTGCTGAGGCCCTAAGCTTTCATTTGATGCCAATCTCAGCCCTCTAGCTCCTTCCTGAGAGGAGTTATCATTGCTTGACCGAATCTGGAATCCCCTTCCAGATTGCGTTTTTGACCCTTAAGATTGCAGGTAGACACGTGAAACCACCACCATTGCACTGCTGAGGCCCTCAGCTGTCATCTGAAGCCCAGCCCAGTCCTCTAGCTCCTTCCTGGGCGGAGTTATCATTGCTTGACCGAATCTGGAATCTGGAATCTGGAATCTGGAATCTGGAATCCCAATCTGGAATCTGGAATCCCCTTCCAGATTGCATCTCGGAAGTTCTGAGTGCCTGGATCAGCCCAAAAACACCCAAAACAGACAGTCACCAGCCCAAGAAATACGTGTATGGGGTTGTTGCCGGTCCCCGAGAGGTCAAAAATTTCATGGTGGAAATTGACAAAACTGACCCTCAGGACACCCAAGGCTCATCCCCACCGATCAACCACATAGACTATGGGCTGATTCATGAGGTCAAATTTTTATTCATGGTGTAGAGAGATGACATCACAACACACCTGTCAGGGACCCTCCAGCTGTCATCTGATGTCACTCCCAGCCCTCCAGCTCTTTCCTGGGCCGAGTTAGAGCAGATTCCAGATTTGGTCATTGGTTGACCAAATCTGGAATCCCCTTCCAGAATAAGTCCTTGACCCTTAAATGTGGAGTTAAACACTTGAAACCACCACCATTGCACTGCTGAGGCTCTCAGCTATCATCTGAAGTCAATCCCAGCCCTCTAGCTCCTTCCCGGGCAAAGTTATAGCTGATTCCAGATTTGGTCATTGGTTGACGAAATCTGGAATTGCCTTCCAGAATGTGACATCGTTTTTTAAAAAGTTGCATTTAGACACTTGAAACCACCACCATTGCATTGCTGAGGTCCTAAGCTTTAATTTGACACCAATCTTACCACTGTAGCTCCTTCCTGAGCTGAGTTATAGCTGATTCCAGAAGCGGTCATTGGTTGACCGAATCTGGAATCCTTAGCCATGTTAGCTCCACATGCTAGGATGAGCCCAAAAACACCCAAAACAGACAGTCAGCAGCCCAAGAAATACGTGTATGGGGTTGTTGCCGGTCCCCGAGAGGTCCGAAATTTCATGGTGGAAATTGACCGAACCGACCCTCAGGACACCCAAGGCTCATCGCGTATCAACACATATCCAACTCCCATTACCCTAACCCTAATGTTGATGGAATTAGGGTTAGATTACCGTTGACCGCTAGGGTTACGAGGTTCCCAGAGGGCTGAAAATGCTCCTCATCAGCCTCCCAATCCATCCATATAGACTATGCGCTGATTCGTGAGGTCAAATTTTTACGCTAGGGTTAGAGATATGAAACCTCAACAGACCTGTCAGGGACCCCCCGGGGAGACGCATATCAAATTTGCATAACCCTAACCCTAATCGTTTGCGAACTAGGGCTCGACGACCTTTGACCCCTAGGGTCACGTTGGTCCCAGAGGGCTGAAACTTCACACAGCGGCTCTCCCAGCACCCCCGATGAACCTCCCCGAGTTTCGTGCCAATCGGGCAAAGCGTTAATTTTCACCCCCTATGACAGACTACAGATCCTCTAGGGTTACTATGCCATCAGCCTCCCAATCCTCTCTGAAATGAGATTTCGCTGAAAAAAGTGAAAAAACATGATTTGAAGGAGATCCAAAGGTCCGATCGGGATGCCATCGCACACAACTGTCGGGGACCCCACTGGAAGTCAACTGTTCAAGCCACACCCTCCTAGCCCCTCCCCTTCCTGAGTTATTCAATTAAACACGCTCCTGAGGTAAAAGGTCATTGGGCGGGGCTAGGAGGGCAGCAGAGGGATGAGGTCCTACATACAGGTCAGGGACCCCCCTGGGGGTCAGCTGTTAAAGCCACACCCTCCTAGCCCCTCCCCTTCCAGAGTTATTCAACTCCAAAGTCGTTAGCGGCGGCTAATGCTAAATGCAACAACCACGCGGCTTGTGCACGCGCTGGAGGGATATCCTTTTACACACCCATCAGGGACCCTCCCGGGAGTCATGCATCCAAATCCCATCCTCCTAACCCTAATCGTTTAGGAGTTATTAAAGCTCAAAGTTAGGGTTAGCAGCTAACGGCTAATTTAAGCTCCTTCTCAATTTGCGCAGTAATTCTACGCGGTGGGCGGGGCTGCCCCATATCAAAGGGTGCCTAAGGTCACCACGCATCCTGTGTGCGAGTTTGAGCCGGCTAGCTATCGCCGTTTGGGAGCTATTAACGAAAATAGCTAAATTAGCTCGTTTTTTAGCCGCAAAACGTTAGCATTTGCCTATTTAACATACTTCTACATGTCCCGGGAGGCTGAAAATTTTACCACAGGTGCAGAAGGGGACCCCGAGGCAACCCTGAAAGTCTCAGCCCTCCAGCTGTTACCGTTGATTTTTAAAAAATAAAAACGTGAAAACGCGAAATGCAGAAAGTAGCTTTTTTCGGGTATTTCCGTTTCAGCTACAACCACCACTGTCGGCACACATCAGCGGGGTGTAGAGACGGTCATTTTGATGCCACTTTGAGCTCGTTTGCTCAAGTATTTCAAAAATGGCGCACAAAATATGTTCGGTTAAGGCGTTTTTGAAAACGAGTGCGTTCAGCTCTCCAGAAAGACTTCCGGGTGGCCTAGAGGGCTGAAATCGCACAGATTGGATGTGCTGCCAGCCCCGATGCATGACCCCGAATTTGAGCTCCCTGGCTCAAGGCCTTATGGGAAAGGTCACCCCGTTGACCTTTGACCGATAGGGTCAGGAGGGTCGCACAGGGCTGAAACTTCTCACAATGGATACCCTGGCTCCCCCGATGCAGGTTCCCGAGTATCGTGCCGATCGGTCAAAGCGTTGAGGAATTTTGCTATGATTCAGGCTTTATTTCGGGCCTTCTGCAGGGCAAGTGAAAACGGATGGATTTTTTTGGAAAAAAGTATTCTAGAGAGCTGAAACTTCACAGGATGGATGCCCTGGAAGCCCCGATGCAGGATCTAGCGTTTTTTTGTCTCTAGCTCAATGCGTTGTTTTCACCCTCTGGGGGAATCCCTTAGAGTGATGAGGGGATCCCTGACCTCTCATGAGGTATGTGTGCGGGGGTCCTGCCGGTCCCCGAGGGGTCCCAAATTTCATGGTGGAAATTGACCGAACCGACCCTCAGGACACCCAAGGCTCATCCCCACGGATCCAACCATATAGATTATGTGCTGATTCATGAGGTCAAATTTTTCTGCTAGGGTTACAGAAATGACACCACAACACACCTGTCAGGCACCCCCCAGGGAGACACATATCAAATTTTCATAACCGTAACCCTAATCGTCGGCGAACTAGGGTTGGATGACCTTTGACCCCTAGGGTCAAGATGGTCCCAGAGGGCTGAAAATCAACACAGCGGCTCTCCTGGCACCCCCGATGAACCCACCCGAGTTTCGTGCCAATCGGGCAAAGCGTTAATTTTCACCCCCTATGACAGACTACAGATCCTCTAGGGTTACTATGGCATCAGCCTCCCAATCCTCTCTGAAATGAGATTTCGCTGAAAAAAGTGAAAAAACATGATTTGAAGGAGATCCAAAGGTCCGATCGGGATGCCATCGCACACAACTGTCGGGGACCCCACTGGAAGTCAACTGTTCAAGCCACACCCTCCTAGCCCCTCCCCTTCCTGAGTTATTCAATTAAACGCGCTCCTGTGGTTAAAGGTCATTGGGCGGGGCTAGGAGGGCAGCAGAGGGATGAGGTCCCACAGACTGGTCAGGGACCCCCCAGGGAGTCAGCTGTTAAAGCCACACCCTCCTTGCCCCTCCCCTTCCAGAGTTATTCAACTCCAAAGTCGTTAGCGGCGGCTAATGCTAAATGCAACAACCACGCGGCTTCCGCACGCGCTGGAGGGATCCCCTTCCACACACCTGTCAGGGACCCCCCCGGGAGTCATGCCTCCAACCCCCATCCTCCTAACCCTAATCGTTTAAGAGTTATTCAAGCTGGAAGTTAGGGTTAGCAGCTAACGGCTAATTTCAGCTCCCGCCCACTTTGTGCAGTAATTCTACGCGGTGGGCGGGGCTGCCCCATATCGGTGGGTGCCTAAGGTCACCACACACCTTGTGTGCGAGTTTGAGCCGGCTAGCTATCATCGTTTGGGAGCTATTAATGTAAATAGCGAAATTAGCTCCTATTTTAGCCACAAAACGTTAGCATTTGCCTATTTCACATACTTCTACATGTCCCGGAGGGCTGAAAATTTTACCACAGGTGTGGGATGGGACCCCGAGGAAATCCTGAAAGTCTCAGCCCCCTAGCTATCACCGTTGATTTTTAAAAAATAAAAACGTGAAATGGCGAAATACAGAAACGTGCTTTTTTCGGGTATTTCCGTTTCAGCTACAACCACCACTGTCGGCACACATCAGCGGGGTGTAGAGACGGTCATTTTGATGCCACTTTGAGCTCGTTTGCTCCAGTATTTCAAAAATGGCGCACAAAATATGTTCGGTTAAGGCGTTTTTGAAAACGAGTGCCTTCAGCTCTCCCGAAAGACTTCCGGGTGGCCTAGAGGGCTGAGATCGCACACCGTGGATGTGCTGCCAGCCCCGATGCATGACAGCGAATTTCAGCTCCCTGGCTCAAGGCCTTATGGGAAAGGTCACCCCGTTGACCTTTGACCGATAGGGTCAGGAGGGTCGCACAGGGCTGAAACTTCTCACACTGGATACCCTGGCTCCCCCGATGAACATACGTGAGCCTCGTGTCGATCGGTCAACGTTTAAATTTTGACCCCTGGGAGAGCTTGCAAATCCCCCAGACTCAGTGGGGCATCAGCCTCCCAATCCAACCATGTAGATTATACGCTGATTCATGAGGTCAAATTTTTCTGCTAGGGTTAGAGAAATGACACCACAACACACCTGTCAGGCACCCCCCAGGGAGACACATATCAATTTTTCATAACCGTAACCCTAATAGTCAGCAAACTAGGGTTAGATTACCTCTACCCCCTCGGGCTAGGAGGGTCATTATCCCAGCCCCCCTCCACACAAAGCTTAAAAAATAAGTACAAGTTCCAAACGCGAAAAATTCATAGCACTGAGTGGCCGAGTGGTCTAATGCTATGGCTTGCAACCAGTAGGTTGTGGGATCAAACCCCACGGGGGACATGCTTATTGTGGTGCATCTTGAGCAGTGGAGACTTAGTGTTACTGAGGCAAAGTGTTTTATTAAACTAACTTAGCCTAACCTTTCAGATTCCAGAATCTGACATTGGATGACTAAATCTGGAATCCCCTTCCAGAATGTGACATCGTTTTTTAAAAAGTGCAGGTACACACCTGAAAGGAACACCATTACACTCTTAAGGCCCTAAGCTGTCATTGGAAGCCAATAAAAACCCTGACTGGAGTTAGGGTCAAGGCTTAGGGCTTAGGGTTGCAAATAGGGTTGACCAAAGACCCCTTACCATTTAAGTTAGACACTTGAAACCACTACCATTGTACTGCCAAGGCCCTAAGCTTTCATTTGATGCCAATCCCACACTTCTAGGGCCTTCCTGGACAAAGTTAGAGATTGTCACCAGAATGAAGCAAGCTGGCATTGCATTCCAGAAAGAGACATTGAAACCCAAAGTGTTTGGATCAGCCCAAAAACACCCAAAAACACCCAAAACCAACAGCCACCTTTCATAACCCTAGCCCTAATTGTTTGGAAACTAGGGTTAAATGACCTCTGACCCCAAGGGTTAGGAGGGTCATTATCCCAGCCCCCCTCCACACAAAGCTTAAAAAATAAGTACAAGTTCCAAACGCGAAAAATTCATGGCACTGAGTGGCTGAGTGGTCTTATGCTATGGCTTTCAACCCAACTTTTGTGGGATCAAATCCCACAGGGAACATGCTTATTGTGGTGAACGTCAAAGTTTTTCTTTAGGGGTCAGAGAGATGTCATCAAAACATACCTGCTTTTTTGAGTATAGGGTTACAGTTAGGGTGTAGGGTTACCGAGTTAGGGTTACACATAGGGTTGACCATATAACCCTTAACATTGAAGTTAGACACTTGAAACTACCACCATTACACTCACAGGACGCTCAGCTTTCATTTGAAGCCAGTCCCACGCCTCTTGCTCCTTCCTGAGAGGAGTTATAGCAGATTCCAGAATGTGCCATTTGATGTCTAAATCTGGAATCCCCTTCCAGAAAATGACATCGATTTTTAAAAAGTGCAGGTAGACACTTGAAACTACAACCATTGCACTGCTCAGGTCCTAAGCTTTCATTTGATGCTAATCCCAGCCCTCTAGCTCCTTCCTGAGAGGAGTTATAGCAGATTCCAGAATCGGTCATTTGATGTCTAAATCTGGAATCCCCTTCCAGAAAATGACATCGATTTTTAAAAAGTGCAGGTAGACACTTAAAACTATAACCATTGCATTGCTGAGGCCCTAAGCTTTCATTTGATGCCAATCTCAGCCTTCTAGCTCCTTCCTGACAGGAGTTATCATTACTTGACCGAATCTTACCAAGACCACAACAGACCTGTCAGGGACCCCCGAGGGAGACACATATCAAACTTTCATAACCCTAGCCCTCATTGTTTGGGATTGTTAGGGTTACAGTTAGGGAGTAGGGTTACCGAGTTAGGGTTACACATAGGGTTGACCATAAAACCCTTAACATTTAAGTTAGACACTTGAAACTACCACCATTACACTCGGAGGGCCCTCAGCTTTCATTTGAAGCCAGTCCCACGCCTCTAGCTCCTTCCTGAGAGGAGTTAAGGCAGATTCCAGAATGTGTCATTTGATGTCTAAATCTGGAATCCCCTTCCAGAAAATGACATCGATTTCTAAAAAGTGACTTGAGACTTGACACTGCAACCATTGCACTGCTGAGGTCCTAAGCTTTCATTTGATGCTAATCCCAGCCATCTAGCTCCTTCCTGAGAGGAGTTATAGCAGATTCCAGAATCGGTCATTTGATGTCTAAATCTGGAATCCCCTTCCAGAAAATGACATCGATTTTTAAAAAGTGACTTGAGACTTGACACTGCAACCATTACACTGCTGAGGTCCTAAGCTTTCATTTGATGCCAATCCCAGCCCTCTAGCTCCTTCCTGAGAGGAGTTAGGGTTGAGAATTCCAGAATCGGTCATTGGATGACACATTCTGGAATCCCCTTCCAGAAAGTGTCATTGAAACTTAAACGTGGAGTTAGACACTTGAAAGTACCACCGTTACACTTGCAAGGCCCTCAGCTTTCATTTGAAGCCAAGCCCACACTTCTACCTCCTTCCTGAGAGGAGTTACAGAGGATTCCAGAATTGGTCATTGAATGACGAAATCTGGAATCCCCTTCCAGATTGCGTTTCTGAAGCTCAGGGTGTTTGGATCAGCCCAAAAACACCCAAAACAGACAGTCACTGCCCCAAGAGACACGTGTGCGGGGTTGTTGCCAGTCCCCGAAGGGTTCCACATTTCATGGTGGAAATTGACCGAACCGACCCTCAGGACACCCAAGGCTCATCCCCACGGGTCCAACCATATACATTATGGGGTGATTCATGAGGTCAAATTTTTCTGCTAGGGTTACAGAGACGACACCACAACCCACCTGTCAGGGACCCCCGAGGGAGACACATATCAAACTTTCATAACCCTAGCCCTCATTGTTTGGGATTGTTAGGGTTACAGTTAGGGAGTAGGGTTACCGAGTTAGGGTTACACATAGGGTTGACCATAAAACCCTTAACATTGAAGTTACACACTTGAAATTACTACCATTACACTCGGAGGGCCCTCAGCTTTCATTTGAAGCCAGTCCCACGCATCTAGCTCCTTCCTGAGAGGAGTTATAGCAGATTCCAGAATCGGTCATTTGATGTCTAAATCTGGAATCCCCTTCCAGAAAATGACATCGATTTTTAAAAAGTGACTTGAGACTTGACACTGCAACCATTACACTGCTGAGGTCCTAAGCTTTCATTTGATGCTAATCCCAGCCCTCTAGCTCCTTCCTGAGAGGAGTTATAGCAGATTCCAGAATCGGTCATTTGATGTCTAAATCTGGAATCCCCTTCCAGAAAATGACATTGATTTTTAAGAAGTGACTTGAGACTTGACACTGCAACCATTGCACTGCTGAGGTCCTAAGCTTTCACTTGATGCTAATCCCAGCCCTCTAGCTCCTTCCTGAGAGGAGTTATAGCAGAGGATTCCAGAATCGGTCATTGGATGACACATTCTGGAATCCCCTTCCAGAAAGTGTCATTGAAACTTAAACGTGGAGTTAGACACTTGAAAGTACCACCGTTACACTTGCAAGGCCCTCAGCTTTCATTTGAAGCCAATCCCACACTTCTACCTCCTTCCTGAGAGGAGTTACAGAGGATTCCAGAATTGGTCATTGAATGACGAAATCTGGAATCCCCTTCCAGATTGCGTTTCTGAAGCTCAGGGTGTTTGGATCAGCCCAAAAACACCCAAAACAGACAGTCACTGCCCCAAGAGACACGTGTGCGGGGTCGTTGCCAGTCCCCGAAGGGTTCCAAATTTCATGGTGGAAATTGACCGAACCGACCCTCAGGACACCCAAGGCTCATCCCCACGGATGCAACCATATACATTATCGGGTGATTCATGAGGTCAAATTTTTCTGCTAGGGTTACAGAGACGACACCACAACCCACCTGTCAGGGACCCCCGAGGGAGACACATATCAAACTTTCATAACCCTAGCCCTCATTGTTTGGGATTGTTAGGGTTACAGTTAGGGAGTAGGGTTACCGAGTTAGGGTTACACATAGGGTTGACCATAAAACCCTTAACATTGAAGTAAGACACTTGAAACTACCACCATTACACTCACAGGACCCTCAGCTTTCATTTGAAGCCAGTCCCACGCCTCTAGCTCCTTCCTGAGAGGAGTTATAGCAGATTCCAGAATCGGTCATTTGATGTCTAAATCTGGAATCCCCTTCCAGAAAATGACATCGATTTTTAAGAAGTGACTTGAGACTTGACACTGCAACCATTACACTGCTGAGGTCCTAAGCTTTCATTTGATGCTAATCCCAGCCATCTAGCTCCTTCCTGAGAGGAGTTATCATTGCTTGACCGAATCTGGAATCCCAATCTGGAATCTGGAATCTGGAATCTGGAATCTGGAATCCCAATCTGGAATCTGGAATCTGGAATCTGGAATCCCAATCTGGAATCTGGAATCTGGAATCTGGAATCTGGAATCTGGAATCCCCTTCCAGATTGCATCTTTGAAGCTCAAAGTGTTTGGATCAGCCCAAAAACACCCAAAACAGACAGTCACCACCCCAACAGTTGTGTGTTTGGGGTTGTTGCCACTCCCCAAGGGGTCGCAAAATTCATGGTGGAAATTGACCCAACTGACCCTCAGGACACATAAGGCTCATCCCCCTGTATCCCACCATACAGTCTATGGGCTGATTCATGAGGTGAAATTTTTATGCAAGTTTACAGAGATGACATCATACCACACCTGTCAGGGACCCCCCCAGCTTTCATTTGAAGTAAATCCCACACCTCTAGCTCTTTCCTGAGCTCAGTTACAGCACCTTCCAGAATCGGTCAAGGCTTGACCAATCTGGAATCCCTATTCAAAATCTACAGTGTTGTAGTTGGACACTTGAAACCACTTCCATTGCACTGCTGAGGCCCTCAGCTTTCATTTGAAGTCATTGCCAGAGCTCTCGGTCCTTCCTGAGCGGAGTTGGAGCTCGTTTTCAGAATGTTCAGTTCCGGAAACGGAATCTTCAGTTCCGGAAACGGAATCTTCAGTTCTGGAAACGGAATCTTCAGTTCTGGAATCTTTGGTAGAAAGGTCCTAGGCACTCAGAAACGGTGGCCAAGGGAGCCCGAGTCCCCTAACAGCAGTTTAAACCAACTCCCAGCTCTCTAGCATGTTCCTACGGCTCACAGTGGTAGATTGAACCAATTGTGGAACTATATTCCAGAAAACGACAGACAAATTGCTCCCCCTAGTGGTAAAATGGTGGTACTGCAACAAAAAAAAATAGGTGCTAGAGAGTCAAAAGACACATCACCGGACTGTAAAAAATCCCCCGAATTCACCTAGACGTCCTGTTTTTGTCTAGGACCCATGGTTAGGGAAATAAATGCCACATACACTTTCCGGGTATAAAATGGCAATGCCAGATATGTTGTAGAGCTCGCCGAGGCGATTCCAACGGTCCTACTCCCGTCGCTCAGAGACCCTCAGAACAAGACCTGGAATCCCCTAATTAGGGTTAGGGTTAGGTTAGGGTTAGGGTTAGGTTAGGGTTAGGTTAGGGTTAGGGTTAGGTATAGGGATAAAAACCACTCAAAGTGAGTCTTTTTTGCTTTGAGATTGAATGAATTTTTCTAGGAACAACTGACATGAATGGTTGAGACATCTATGGATAGGTGTGGACGAGATCTATCCATACATGTGTGAACCATGTTGGTGTGATGTAAGGGGGAGGAGTTATTCCCAAAAAAAGCACTTTGAAGTGAGTCTTTTGTTAATAACTTTGTAACCCTAAGTGTGAGAGACTTGAGACTTGAGCCATGCGTAGAGGGTGACGAGCCGGTCCGGTTAGGGTTAGGGTTAGGGTTAGGGTTAGGGTTAGGGTTAGGTTAGGGTTAGGGTTAGGGTTAGGGTTAGGGTTAAGGGTTAGGGTTAGGGTTAGGTAGGGTTAGGGTTAGGTTAGGGTTAGGGTTAGGGTTAGGGTTAGGTATAGGGATGAAAACCACTCAAAGTGCCTCTTTTTGGGTTTGATATTGAATGACTTTTTCTAGGAACAACTGACATGAATGGTTGAGACATCTATGGATAGGTCTGGACGATATCTATCCATACATATGTGAACCATGTTGTTGTGATGTAAGGGGGAGGAGTTATTCCAAAAAAAGGCACTTTGAAGTGAGTCTTTTGTTAATAACTTTGTAACCCTAAGTGCTTGAGACTTGAGACTTGAGCCATGCGTAGAGGGTGACGAGCCGGTCCGGGTGGTAGGGGTAGGGTTAGGGTTTCTGGAAGTTTGGGTCAAAAGTTGGTCAAAGTGACATTCTGGACCTAGGGTTGTGTCAGGGCTAGGGTTGTGAGTGCGTGGTGTGAAAATCAGGACTGTGGGCCTTTGTTTGGCTGAGTTACAGAGTCATGTTCCCGGAGCCCCATAGGAGTCAATGTAAGTGTTAGGGTTTCCAGTAGGTATAGGGATGAAAACCACTCAAAGTGCCTCTTTTTGGGTTTGATATTGAATGACTTTTTCTAGGAACAACTGACATGAATGGTTGAGACATCTATGGATAGGGTTAGGGTTAGGGTTAGGGTTAGGGTTAGGGGACACCGTCGATTTGATAGGAATCTGGAATTCCAGAACGGAAGAATCCGGATCCGGAATTTGCAATTCTGGAATCTGGAATCTGGAATCTGGAATCCAGAACTGAAAATTCCGTTTCCGGTTTTTTCAATTCCGGAATCTCAATTCCGGATTTTGACCACTATGTTTTGAGCGCTAGAGAGCCATCAAAAGTTAGAAAACCATTTTAAAATTCAGTTTTCAAGTGGCTAACCCATGTTTTTCACCAAAATGACTCTAAATAAATCAGAGAACCCGGCCATGTGGGATTTTCACCCGAAATGCCAAAAATGTTGGGACGAGCCCCAAAACACACAAAACAGACAGTCACACCCCCACAAACGCGTGGGTGGGGGTCCCGCCGGTCCCCGAGGGGTCAAAAATTTCACGTTGGAAATTGACCCGACCGACCCCGAGGACAAAGAAAGCTCATCAGCCCGGATCAACGCTAGAGAGCGGGGGCCGATTGGTGAAGTCAAACATTTCTAGAGGTCCTGGAGAGATGACACCCCACCACACCTGTCAGGGACCTCCCCAGCTGTCAGTGGAAGCCAATCCCAGTCCTCTAGCTACTTCCTGGGCGGAGTTATCATTGCTTGACCGCATCTGGAATCCCATTCCAATCTGGAATCTGGAATCTGGAATCTGGAATCCCAACCTGGAATCTGGAATCTGGAATGTGGAATGTGGAATGTGGAATGTGGAATCTGGAATCTGGAATCTGGAATCCCAACCTGGAATCTGGAATCTGGAATCCCAACCTGGAATCTGGAATCTGGAATCTGGAATCTGGAATCCCAATCTGGAATCTGGAATCCCCTTCCAGATTGCATCTTTGAAGCTCAAAGTGTTTGGATCAGCCCAAAAACACCCAAAACAGACAGTCACCGCCCCGAGAGACACGTGTGCGGGGTCGTTGCCAGTCCCCGAGGGGTCCCAAATTTCATGGTGGAAATTGACCCGACTGACCCTCAGGACACCCAAGGCTCATCCCCACCGATCCAACCACATAGACTATGGGCTGATTCATGAGGTCAAATTTTTATCCAGGGGGTAGAGAGATGACACCCCACCACACCTGTCAGGGACCTCCCCAGCTGTCAGTAGAAGCCAATCCCAGTCCTCTAGCTACTTCCTGGGCAGAGTTAGAGCAGATTCCAGATTTGGTCATTGGTTGGCCTAATCTGGAATCCCCTTCCAGAATGTGACATCGATTTTTAAAAAGTGCAGGTAGACACTTGAAACTACAACCATTGCACTGCTGAGGCCCTAAGCTTTCATTTGATGCCAATCTCAGCCCTCTAGCTCCTTCCTGAGAGGAGTTATCATTGCTTGACCGAATCTGGAATCCCCTTCCAGATTGCGTTTTTGACCCTTAAGATTGCAGGTAGACACGTGAAACCACCACCATTGCACTGCTGAGGCCCTCAGCTGTCATCTGAAGCCCAGCCCAGTCCTCTAGCTCCTTCCTGGGCGGAGTTATCATTGCTTGACCGAATCTGGAATCTGGAATCTGGAATCTGGAATCTGGAA
>NC_043766.1:39769067-39824067 GCF_902148845.1 Salarias fasciatus
GAGGGGAGGAGGTAGAGAGAGAGAGAGAGAGAGAGGGAGGAGAGGGAGAGAGAGAGAGAGAGAGGGAGAGGAGAGAGAGGAGAGGGAGGGAGGAAGAGAGAGAGAGAGACAGAGAGAGAGAGAGAGAGGGAGAGAGGGAGAGAGAGGGAGAGAGGAGGGAGGGAGAGGGAGAGAGAGAGAGAGATGAGAGAGAGAGAGAGCTTTAACCAGCACTGTCTCTGCTCAGTTGTCTCAGCTGAAATATGTTTGAAAACCAAGAGAGGAAGGAATAAAAGAGACTAAACAAACACTAATGTCTGTCAGTGAAGGAAACATTGAATCGTGATGATTTGATGATTTTTCAAAGGATTTTTCGTGCAGAGTAAATGTTCCTAGAGAGGGAACAAGCAGAGTGGACTGTTTCCAAAAAGTGATCGTGAAGCTGGCCTGTGGTCACTGAGTGATGAGGAGTCGGACAGCGGAGTCCCGCAGACAGCTCCCCAAAACTATTCTGTTCAGTAAAAAAAGCCTTGAAGCTTCTCCTGTTTCCACATGTGTCTCCCGCTGTGTTGTGGTTGTGCTGCGCGCTTTGTCGGAGTCATGAAACACCTGCTGCAAGTTTAGTTCCGCCTGAAGAAAAAAGTTTTGTTCCACATTGACCAGGCCGGTTCATAAAAGATAAGATTCAGGGTTTATTGTTGCTGTTGTTGTTGTTTTAATCAAATGACATGGAAATTGCCTTTTCTAATTGAAACTTTGCTTGGAGAGAATATTCCAATAAAAATTGAGCTTGGAGGGAAGATTTTTCACCGGACATTTTGACCGGTGGTGTTAAAATATGTTGGACTTCGGCAGATTTTACCGGTCAAAGTCCGGTAATTACCGGATAACAGAAACCCAGTCCAGGACATCACACATGAAGCTTCAATGAACTCTATCAAAGAAATGTTCTTCTTCTCATGATGGAGCCAGTGACCAGTGCTTCATCTGTGATGATGCTGTTCAACATTAAACAGGCTTCTCCTCCCAGAGTCTTTCCAACCAGTCTGATCATCAACTGGAGACATTGTGAAGAACATCTCAGTCTCCATGAGGAGCTCCTGCTGTGTGTCCATACCTGAGAGTCTCCAGTGAGCAGTGTGGATCCTCCACTGCCGCTGACAGCTCCTTCACTCCTGAGTCTCCTGGATGGTTGTAGCTCAGGTCCAGCTCTCTCAGACGGGAGGACTTGGATCTCACAGCTGAGACCAGAGAAGCACAGCCTTCCTCTGAGACCAGACACCCTGACAGACTGGAGACACAAACATGGCTGCATCAAGTCAAGAAGGAAGAAGGAAGATCCTCCACATGATCAAGCAGCAGCTGGATCCTGACCTGAGAGCTTCCAGTTTACAGTGAGGACTCTCCAGTCCAAGAGACAGACGCTTCACTCCTGAATCCTGCAGGTCGTTGTTACTCAGGTCCAGATGTGTCAGACTGGAGGACTGAGAGCTGAGAACTGAGGACAGAGCTCCACAGCTTCTCTCTGACAGACCACAGCAGCTCAACCTGAAGAAGAAGCAACAATGAAAACCAGCTGACTGGACATCAGGGACAGAATGTTTTGGTTTTAATTATGAGACATAGATATTTTGCTCAGGTAAATGGAGGATTGTATATCATTTCAGTTTGGATTTGTACATTGTGTTTTGCCATCCTGCACAAAAAAAGTCAGACATGTTCACATTTATGAAAATGTAGAAAAACATTTGCATGGTTTTAAAAAGTGATTTCTATTTGTGGAAAAGAAAAGTGAATTTCCTTTGCAAAGATCCCGTTCACAGATAAAAACAGAAAACTACATGAAAGACTCTGAAGTTCCAGTGAGAACTTTGTCCTTGTGAAACTGAAGCGTCCAGTTTGTCTTTCTGTCCTCCCACACTGCAGCAGACTCTTCAAGGGGAGCAGAGTTTCAGCAGGAGTTCAAAACATGAAATGAATCGTCTCCTGCTTCTGGTTTGGAAATTGTAAATCAAACAGTGAAAAGGAGCCTTTATGTGATTTTCTATTCTGTGTTTATTAAACAGCAGTGTGAGAGCCATCGGGAGTCAGCTCACAGAACTGTTCTACACTACATCTGCTCAGTCTGGAATCAAATGAGGCCACTAAGAATCTGATCACACTGAAAGCTGAATTAAAATGAGGAGCAGCTGGAACTACCAATCAGAGAGAACTTTATCATGGATTCACAGCATAGCGACCGCCGCCCCAATCCTCCCCCCATGGGATGATTGTGGCTTCTTCCAGAGGACAAACACTCCAGACAGAGAGACCTGTTCCTACACAGAAGACACTCATGGACTCAGCTGCTGTTTGGACCACAATCACCACCTGCTGACAAACACACCCTGCATCACATGGCATTCTCAGGGCTACACACTACACATTACTCACAACCCCCCCTGCAGTGTCCCCCACCCCACTGAGACCATGAAAGGCCAAGGGAGGGTTTCCCTGCTCCCATCCAAACAAAAAGACCCCTCTTGTTATGATCTCCAGTGTCTCAGTCAGATGTATAATGTCTCAATGCTCCTCCTCATCACACGCTGTTTTGTGAGCATCCTGGACTCGTCCTGCTCTGTCAGCAACAATGAATATTGATACTCATCTGACTTTTTTTAGTGCTGGGCAATGATTACATTTCTTATTTGCAATTAATCAAATAATTTTTCTGCAATTTATCACAATTAATTGATTAATTATGCGCAAAATATAGTAATGAATTCAAAAGTAATCTGTAATCATCATCCTGCCCCCACCCGGGGACAGGGATCTTTTCTTTTTTTTTTTTTGTAAGAATTTTGCAAGAAGCATAGTTTTACAATAATATTTTACAATTCATCAAATATGATTTATAATAACTTAAAATACCAAGTCTTTACCAAGATTGTCACCCCTGACACCCCCCCCCTCCACACACACACACACACACACACACACACACACACACACACACACACACACACACACACACACACACACACACAAACACACACACACATACACACACCAGCAAGAGCAGAGCAGATGGAAAATGAAGTTTGTTATGAGGCTCACTTCCTCAAACTTCATCCTCTCTCTGACCCTCAGACAGAGAAGACAGATGAATCCAGTCACGCTGAACTGAGCCTCCTTAAGCCAGATTGAGGAAGTGGGTGGAGTCTGATGTGCTCCTGTCTGCTTGGAACAAAAACCAGCAGCCAGACAGAGGATGACAGGGAAATGTTGTGACCAAAAATGGGAAGGCTGCTGAGGGGGAGGGACTGAGTCTGATGTGTGGTACCAACCAGGATGGCTTCTGTTTTATTGCTGTTTAGTTGAAGAAAGTTTTCAGACATCCATGCCCTTATCTCCTCCAGGCAGACACAGAGTGCTGACGACAGAGTTGAGGGGAGAGTGGAGTCCATTTTTATGTATAATTGAGTGTCATGGTCGTAGCAGTGGAATGAAACATTATGTTTTTGAATGATGTGACCAAGGGGAAGCATGTATAAGGAAAAGAGGGTCGGACCAAGAACTGAGCCTTGTGGTACACCACAGCTTACAGAATGGGGGAAAGACTTGGATTTACCGAGTTGCACATATTCTATTCTGTCCGTGAGGTAAGATTGGAACCAGTTGAAAGTGGTTCCAGTGATATCGATCACTGACTGGAGGCGATGGAGCAGAATGGCGTGGTCAACGGTATCAAAGGCAGCTGACAGGTCCAGTAGCAGGAGGAGGGATGGTGAGCCCTGGTCCACAGCCATGAGTAGATCACTCATGACGCGGACCAGAGCTGTTTCTGTGCTGTGTGCAGATCAGAAGCCAGACTGAAATTTTTGGAATAAATGATGGCTATGAAGATGAGTGTGTAATTGGGCTTCAACAACCTTTTCTCATACTTTGGAGAGGAAAGGTACATTTGAAATAGGCCTGCAGTGAGCAAGGATTTCGGGGTCGAGAGAGGGCTTTTTCAGATGGGGGTGGATGACTGCTGTTTTGAGAGCTGGGGGGACCTGACCGGACTGGAGAGACTGATTAATGGTTTCTGTGATTAGTGGACTAATGGCTGCAATGTTGGATTTCAGTAGGGAGGTAGGCAAGGGGTCCAGAGGGCATGTGGAGGGTTTCATGTTTTTTATGATCCTCTCCAACTCTGAATGAGTGATGTATGAGAAAATGGCAAGTGAGTGTAGTGGCATTAGTGTAGTGGAGAGTGATATCAGAGAGGTGAGGCTGTAACAGGGATGTTGGACCGGATTGAGGCTACCTTATTGGTGAAGAAGTCCAGGAATCTGTTGCACTGATCGGTGCTGACGTCGGTGTGTGTGTGAGAGGGAGGTTTGATCAGTGACTTGATTGTTGAAAACAACTGTTTCGAGTTACTGGTGCTGTTTGACATTTTATGGGAAAAATATTGGGACCTGGCTGTGTTTAGTGCTCTGGAATATGATTGTTGATGCTCGCGGTAGGCCTGTTTGTGTACATTTAAACCACTGGAGACATATCGTCGTTCCAGGGCACGGCCAGCTGTTTTCATTTTGTGCAGCTCTGGGGTGTACCATGGGGCGGATCGGGAGAAAGTAACTGTTTTAGTCTTTAGGGGTGCATGTGTGATACCCACGAATGTGTAATCACAGTTATAAGGTTTTTCTGTTTTCATTTTTTGAAGAAAAGGTCACATTTCTGTGTTTTTGAGATACTTGTGGACATATACATGGTACAGTGTCAAAAGTTGACCACAAGGGGGAGTGCCAACCCTGTTGGGCGTGAGTTTTATGGACCCGCGAGGCTTCCGTCCCTCAGACAGAGGACGGCCTGCTTGGCGGAACCATCTGTGGACTCATGTCTCTGTTTCTCCTGACTAAAACAGGTCAGTATGATGCAATAATTAATTGTAAAACATTTCGAAGGACTTCTGAAAACCTTTCTATTCTTGTTTTGGTGAAGTTGGAGGTGGAAGATCTGAGTTTTGATTGTGTTTAAAAGTTTTTGGTGATCATCATGGCAGCTGTGTTTAACAAGATGGCCACCGCCATGAAAATGCCGTGTTTTTACTTTAATATTGCTCCCAGACATCAATTTAAATATTTCCACAAATGTAAATATTGTTTGAGTGAAATGAATGAGTTTAAGTTGCTGAAATGTTTGCTATTTTGTAATTTTGTATAGGTAAACCTGTTTTTATAGTTACTTGTGCTGTGTATGTTTTAAATGTGTGTTCTGAAAAAAGTAAATGGTTTAGTAGGCCAATTTAAGTGTTAAAACCACTGGTTAAATGCATTTTTTTCAGTTGATGAGCAGCTGTAGTTAAGAGGAATGAAGCTCACATCAAGATTTTTACCATCAGAATTTATAATGGAAGGTATTTTCTGTATGAAAGCATATTGTTTCTGCCACCATAAATTATGGTTATTCTAGCAGCTGACTTGTTTGTTGTTTGAACGCTGACTTTGTGATTTGTTTGGAAGTTGTCTATGGAGAATTGAAAGACATGGGATGTGAAATGAAGTATTTGAAATGTTGATTGAAATGAGAGAAAAATGAATGATTGTCTGTCCAATAAAGACAGAGGACGGCCTGCTTGGCGGAACCATCTGTGGACTCATGTCTCTGTTTCTCCTGACTAAAACAGGAAATTACATCTGTTTACGGGCCACACGAGGCGTGGGGTCTGTAACAGAATTTTGGAGGCACCGCTGGCATCAGCATCTGACGAGGGGTGATGCTGATCCATTAATCTACGAACCCAAAAGAGACGTCACAGGACCAGACCGGTGGAGCAGCAGGCAAGCGACTGAGGCAGCTTCGGGACCACAGAGAGACGAGGGGGGACCTTAGCTGGAGGAGTGCTGTGCAGCTTGCTCGAGGTAACTGGACTGTGACATCGTTCTGAACGAGGAACAATATGGAGGACGACGAACGAAAAAAACTGACTTGGAAAATAAAGAAGAGCCTTTATACACTGACCGTGGAGGAACTCTTCCAGATTGTTGAGATCATCACACCTGTACCAGAACTTGATCTTTCAACTGTAACAAAGGGTGATGAAGAAAGTTGCTTTGATTATATATGTTCTTACCTGACCTGTAAAACTTTACTTGACTTAGAGGACCAGGGTTTTTCATACTTGTTGTCTTTGAGAGACGCTATCACTGAGCTTGTTTCCAGACGCATTAGTGAAATCAGTTTGCCTACTGAGTCAGAGGAGGAAGTTGTGGCATTGACAGCAACACCCACACCCACTGTAGAAGCTAAACAGACAAGGATGGGGAGTGATGTTGCAGAAAAAAGTGTGATTGAGCCCATTGATCAACAAAAAGCTGAGTATGAAAAGCTAATGGCGAACTATGAAGCTCTGGGTAGGAAGTTAGCTGAGTTCAAGACACCACACGCACAGTCTACACCTACCTTCACAGCTGCACAGCAATCAGACACCAGACCCATGAGTAAAATCAAAAGTCCATCTACAACAGACTTAAAATACGCCATGCCTGAAAATGTTGTCTCCCTAAGAGACCTCCCATTCCTGCAGCGCAGAGAGTTTAAAGTACATGGGGGTCAGGTTGGGGACAATACATCTGACATCACCTACCACGGGCTATGCAAGCAGATGGACGAGGGACTCAAAGTGAACCACTCAGAAGGAGAGATCATTCAAGGTGTGCTCCGCATCATCAAACCAGGACAGTTCAAGGACATGCTGATTAACAAGGATGACCTGACTCTCCCTGAGCTTAAGAGTTTCCTGCGTTCACATCTGAGTGAAAAGAGTGGCAGTGAGTTGTTTCAGGAGTTGATGAGCACTAAGCAGTACGAGCATGAGAACCCACAGCAGTTCCTATACAGGATGATAGGTCTGAAACAGAAAGTCATGTTTGCATCCAGACAGGATAACATGGACATTGAGTATGAGCCCCGCACAATCCAGAATGTATTTCTACGTACCATTCACCAGGGCCTTCTCCCCAAATACAGTGACATTCGTAACGAACTGAAGCCTCTCCTGTCTGATTGCACTGTCTCGGATGAAGCATTGATAAGACAGGTCAATAAAGTGTCCAGTGAGGAGAGTGAGAGACAACGAAGACTTGGACATTATCCCCGACAAAAAGTAACACATGCTCACACTGCACAGCTCGACCCTGACAAAGGCAATGAAAAATCACAGAACAACAATACGAAGAACAAAAACAAAGCAATAGAAGAGCTGAGTACAAAATTGGATGCCCTAACCAAAGTGGTAGAGTCACTGTCAGCCATGAGGAGCACAGAACAACAACCGTGTCACTGCACCCAGAACAAGCAAAAGCCCAAGCTAAATTCAAGACCATTTGGCTGCTCAGAGTGTGTCAAGAAAGGCATTAGTTCGTGCAACCACTGCTTCACATGTGGACAGACGGGTCACAGGGCAGTCGGATGTCTCAAAGTTGGGGCAAGTTGAAAACACCACCCAGCCATCTGCTAATGCCCACTCCCTAAACAGCAGTACAGGGCAGTGCCAGACCCAGTCAGAGCAGCATACAGACAAAATGGCCCATGTTAAAGCTAACTGTGTGACTCCCTCACTCATTGACACCGAGACTGAAGCGAAACAAAAAGTAGCCCAGCTCGTGGGAAGGAAATGTAAAGTCAAATGCTACATTAACAGCTATGCAGTGGATTGCATTTTGGACAGTGGAGCCCAAGTGAGTATCCTTGAACGTCAGTGGGTTAAGACTTACCTCCCCGACCATAAGGTGAGACCCCTAGCTGAACTCATAGGACAACAAACTCTCAATGTGCTGGCTGTTAATGGTCAATCGCTACCATATGATGGTTGGGTGGGAGCAATGGTGACTCTTCCAGACAACAGTGACCCCAATCTAGCGATACAAGTCCCCTTCCTAGTGAGCAGTGTACCCATGGACCTCCCCCTAATTGGTTTCAATGTTATCGAACAGCTGATCTTGGGGCCAAACGAGAATGCAAACCTCATACCAACTATTGTGAGTCTCCTGCGGGGTGCCATGAATCTTCAAGAAGACAAAGCCGCCGCATTGGTCAACTTCATCCAGACAAAGTTCACCAGTGATCGCAGTGTCAGTCAGGGTGTGTTGAAAGTGGGAGTACATGATGTGGTCATTCCAGCTGGCCAGGTCAGACACGTTAAGTGTAAAATACCATCCACACTTGAGATCTCTAACCCACTTCTGCTCTTCGAACCCTGTGAGAGCAACCCACAGTTACACCAGCTGGATGTTGGTAACAGTCTCTTAGAGGTCTGCCAGACTAAAAGCCCTTTTGTGAGAGTCCCTATTGGCAACCACACCAAGCATGATGTGACTCTGTTCTGCAAGACTGCTCTTGGGTGCATTGAGCCAATCTCCAGAATTGTGGAGACTGATGAGCTGAACCTCAACACAGGAGTGGTCCAGAAAGACAACAGGGATGAAATATGTGGTACTTTGCAGAACAAAGGCGACAGTGTGACAGAGTTGTGGGACCCACCTGTCGATGTCAGTCACCTAAGTGAAGATCAGCAGAAAGTTGTGAAAGAGATGTTACGACAAGAGTCTGGAGCATTTGCACGAAATGATGATGATATGGGGTGCATACCCAACCTGGAAATGTCGATCACCCTCAGAGACAGTACTCCCATCCAAAAATCATACACTTCCATCCCCAAGCCCCTGTACAAGGAAGTGAAGGAGTACATTGAGGATCTCCTGGCCAGAGGATGGATTGTGAAATCCAAATCCCCATACTCAGCACCAGTGGTCTGTGTGCGAAAGAAAGATGGGACACTCAGACTCTGTGTTGATTACCGTCTCTTAAACCAGCGCACAGTCCCCGATCGCCATCCCCTGCCGAGAATTCAAGATCTTACTGACACGTTGGGTGGGTACAGTTGGTTTTCCCTTCTAGACCAGGGGAAAGCGTACCACCAAGGGTTTATTGCTGAGGGGTCCCGCCACCTAACTGCTTTCATCACCCCCTGGGGTCTTTATGAGTGGGTGCGGATACCCTTTGGGCTGACCAATGCACCCGCTGCATTTCAACGCAGCATGGAAGAAATGCTTGCTCCCTTCCGTGACGAATGTTGTATTCCATATTTGGATGACATCTTGTGCTACGCCAAGACATTTGAGGGCCATGTTGAAGGGATGAGAAAGGTTCTAAGAGCCCTTCAGAGTCACGGAGTCAAGCTCCGGCCCACAAAATGTGATCTGTTCAAGCGAGAGGTGAGATATGTGGGTCGGTTGGTCTCAGCTGAGGGTGTACGCATTGATCCCAAAGATCTGGAGGCAGTTTACGCCTTGAAAAATGAGTCACCTGCCACTGTTGGAGATGTGCGGAGGATTGTGGGATTTTTGAGCTACTACCGCTCATATATCCAAGATTTCTCTAAAATCGCAGGACCAATTTACGAGCTCTTGCAACCAAAAAGAAACAAAGATGAGCACCCTCAGGGAAAGCAAGAGAAACAAAAGGGAAAAGGTGCACAGTTACTATCCCGGACACCAGTTGAATGGACTGAGACACAACACGAGGCACTGTGCAGATTGATTGACATGTTGACAAATCCCCCTGTTCTTGCGTATCCAGACTTCGAGCTCCCTTTCGTACTTCATACAGATGCTTCTGATAAGGGACTTGGAGCTGTGCTTTACCAGAACCAGAATGGGAAACTCAGAGTCATTGGCTATGGCTCAAGAACCCTCACTCCAGCTGAAAGAAACTACAGGCTCCACTCAGGCAAGCTAGAGTTTCTCGCCCTGAAGTGGGCCGTTTGTGACAAATTCAGGGATTACTTGTTTTATGCCCCACATTTTACCATCTACACAGACAATAATCCCTTGACATATGTCATGAGTACTGCAAAGTTGAATGCAGTTGGTTTCAGATGGGTGGGAGAGTTGTCCGATTTCAGATTCGATATACGGTACCCACCCGGCAAAATCAATGTCGATGCAGACACACTGTCGAGATGCCCCCTTGACATTGCCACATATGTCAAGGAGTGCACAAAGCAACTCCCCAGAGAGGCTGTCACTGCAACCTGGGAAGGCTGTGGTGTAGGCAAGCATGGAGATGTAGCGTGGGTTGCTGCCATGACTCTGACTCTGGGTGAACAGCTTGAACCAGCCAGCGGTGAAGTTCTGCCATCCATTGATCCGATTGATCTGCAAAATGCTCAGAGAAGTGATCCAGATATCAGCATTATTCTCAAAATGAAAGAGACAAATGAAACACCAACAGATGACTTGAAACGTCGCATGAGAGGCACTGTCAAGAAGATGATGCATGAATGGGCAAAGCTTCACATTGAAGATGGAGTTCTCTACAGAAAGACAGCAGAAAGACATCAGCTTGTCTTACCTGCCAGTTTTAAGTCCCTGGTTCTAAAGCACCTCCATGATGACATGGGCCATGTAGGGACTGAAAGGGTCCTCAACTTAGCAAGACAAAGATTCTACTGGCCCTACATGAGGCGGGAGATTGAAGCTTATGTCACCAGACAGTGCCCATGCATCAAACAAAAGAAGCCAGTGACACATATACGAGCACCAATGTCCAGTATAACCACCAGCTCGCCAATGGAGCTCGTTTCCATCGACTACCTGCACTTAGAACCAAGTAGAGGAGGTTACCAGTACATTCTAGTTATGGTAGACCACTTTACTAGGTATGCACAAGCATATCCAACCCGCAACAAGTCTGGGAAGACAGCCGCAGAGAAGATTTTCAATGATTACATCCCCAGATTTGGTTACCCGTCTAAGTTGCACCATGATCAAGGCCGTGAGTTCGAAAACGAACTCTTTCGAACATTGCAGCAACTGAGTGGAGTAGGACACTCCCGGACAACCCCTTATCATCCCCAAGGCAACCCGGCTGAACGGTTTAACCGTACAGTGCTGCAGATGCTGAGGACTCTGGGTGAGGAAAAGAAGGAAAAATGGAAGGATTACCTACCTCAGATTGTCCATGCATACAACTCAACACGCCATGAGTCAACTGGGTATTCACCTTTCTTCCTTCTCTTTGGGCGACACCCACGGTTACCCATTGACCTGCTGTTCAGAATGTCCACCAATGAGGAACCAAAGACAGCACGAGGCTATGCTGAACAATGGGCTGAACGCATGACTGAAGCTTACAGGATAGCTTCTGAAAACAGCAAGAAGTCAAGTGCTCGTGGCAAGAAATATTATGACCAACACATAAGAGGAGTCATGCTACAGCAAGGAGATAGAGTGCTGGTGCGAAACTTGAGTGAACGAGGTGGTCCTGGAAAGTTGAGGTCTTATTGGGAGAACACAATTTATGTGGTGAAAGAACAGATCGGTGACAATCCTGTGTACAAAGTGGTCTCAGAGATGGATGGGAGCAAATCACGTGTCCTGCACCGTAATCTGTTGCATCTCGTCACTGACCTACCTGTCGATTTACCTGCAACTGAAAAGGGAGGTAAACCATCATCCCAGAGGAGGAAGAGGACAAAAACAGCTCACAAAGAGACAGAGCCACAAGTGCACTGTGAGACTAGTTCTGATGATGATGAGGACTCTTACTTTGTGCTGCGATATAACCTGAGAAATGACAACAGACAAAACGCTACAGCCACCTGTGAACCTACCTGTACTCCCTTGAGAAATTCAGTTCCTACTGGGCGCAGTCAAACAGCTGACTATGGTACACCTGTGAGAGAGCGAGCATCAGTGTACATGAAAGAGGCACCCACAAGAACTGTAGTAGAACAAGAGGAGACTGAACTGAGACAGGAGGTTGGCTACCACAATGTTGAGCTGAACAGTGAGAGTGAAGAGGAGGAACATCTACAAGTTGAGGGACCAGATGTCACCAACCCACCTCTTGGAAATGGAAGTGAACTTGAGCAACCTCATCCAGAGGACAGAAAAGTTGTCCCTGGCCTAACCCCTGATACTGATGAGCAGACATTCAGAAGGTCCACACGAGATAGGCGGCCAGCAACACTGTTCACCTACGATACGTTAGGTCAACCTTCTGTCCAGACACATCCCTCAGTCAGTGGCGTAGAGGTTTTTGAGACACCAAACATGACACTTTTGGGAATGCAGCCATACCCTTTCTCACCCTATCCCATCCCACTGTCCCACCACATCCCATCACCGTACCTACCACACCCTTACATGTTGCCAGTAGTTCAGGCTAAGCCCATTTACCCATTTTAGGAAGTGTAAGTGAAGCACTTACAAGAAAGTTAAAGTGTTGAGTCTTGTTTATGAGAATTAATGTGGAATAATTGAAGTTAAAATGTCGGGAGCATTTTCTTTTTTTTGTTGGGGAGTGTGTGATACCCACGAATGTGTAATCAGAGTTATAAGGTTTTTCTGTTTTCATTTTTTGAAGAAAAGGTCACATTTCTGTGTTTTTGAGATACTTGTGGACATATACATGGTACAGTGTCAAAAGTTGACCACAAGGGGGAGTGCCAACCCTGTTGGGCGTGAGTTTTATGGACCCGCGAGGCTTCGTCCCTCAGACAGAGGACGGCCTGCTTGGCGGAACCATCTGTGGACTCATGTCTCTGTTTCTCCTGACTAAAACAGGTCAGTATGATGCAATAATTAATTGTAAAACATTTCGAAGGACTTCTGAAAACCTTTCTATTCTTGTTTTGGTGAAGTTGGAGGTGGAAGATCTGAGTTTTGATTGTGTTTAAAAGTTTTTGGTGATCATCATGGCAGCTGTGTTTAACAAGATGGCCACCGCCATGAAAATGCCGTGTTTTTACTTTAATATTGCTCCCAGACATCAATTTAAATATTTCCACAAATGTAAATATTGTTTGAGTGAAATGAATGAGTTTAAGTTGCTGAAATGTTTGCTATTTTGTAATTTTGTATAGGTAAACCTGTTTTTATAGTTACTTGTGCTGTGTATGTTTTAAATGTGTGTTCTGAAAAAAGTAAATGGTTTAGTAGGCCAATTTAAGTGTTAAAACCACTGGTTAAATGCATTTTTTTCAGTTGATGAGCAGCTGTAGTTAAGAGGAATGAAGCTCACATCAAGATTTTTACCATCAGAATTTATAATGGAAGGTATTTTCTGTATGAAAGCATATTGTTTCTGCCACCATAAATTATGGTTATTCTAGCAGCTGACTTGTTTGTTGTTTGAACGCTGACTTTGTGATTTGTTTGGAAGTTGTCTATGGAGAATTGAAAGACATGGGATGTGAAATGAAGTATTTGAAATGTTGATTGAAATGAGAGAAAAATGAATGATTGTCTGTCCAATAAAGACAGAGGACGGCCTGCTTGGCGGAACCATCTGTGGACTCATGTCTCTGTTTCTCCTGACTAAAACAGGAAATTACATCTGTTTACGGGCCACACGAGGCGTGGGGTCTGTAACACATGTGACTCGAGAATATTATGAAGATTTGAGTTATAGTGGTCAACAGAACCATTAACTGATGGGAACTGTGGGACTGATGAGATTTCCTGTATGTCATGGTTGAAGAGTGTAGTGTCTATTTCTTTTAAGTTTCTGAACTGGATTTGACGTCTTGTTTTCAGGTGAGAACCTGCTCGGGGCAGTTCCAGAGAGATGGCCTGATGGTCCGACATTCCCAGATCACAGACTTGCAAATTAGTGATTGCAGGAGCAGTGTCGGTTATGACAAGATCGAGTGTATGGCCTTTTGCGTGAGTGGGTACTGAGACATGCTGGGAGAGATGCAGTTAGTCCAGGAGTTCAAGGAATTCTGCAGTCGGGCGATTTGTAGGACAGTGAACATGCAGACTTCAAGTTTTTAAGGTTGCCTCACTTATAAGTTTCATATTAGAAAAATTTTCTAAAGACTGTGTTTGTGCATTTACTGTCATATATTGTTCACCTGAGTTAGTAAATTATCCAATTTTCATTTTGTTCAAATTTACAAAGGATCTGATGTCTGGTTTGACCGTCACAATTATTACTGACGAGTTCCATAGAAAACAGACATAAACTTTATAGAATGTATCGTTATCTTTTCCATGTGGGTGTGGTTTGACTTCTCAGTAATACTGGATGTCGAGATGTTACAAGGTTACACTGAGATGTTCTACAGATGTTCTGCAGATGTGAGGAGGAGAACAGAGAGTGGTGGGAAATATTTAACAATCATGTCAGAACCTGAGAGTCTCCAGTGAGCAGTGTGGATCCTCCAATGGAGCAGACAGCTTCTCCACTCCTGAATCCTTCAGCTGGTTGTTACTCAGGTCCAGATGTGTCAGACTGGAGGACTGAGAGCTGAGAACTGAGGACAGAGCTCCACAGCTTCTCTCTGACAGACCACAGCAGCTCAACCTGAAGAAGAAGCAGCAATGAAAACCAGCTGACTGGACATCAGGGACAGAATGTTTGGTTTTAATTATGAGACAAAAATATTTTTTCTCAGGTAAATGGAGGATTGTTTATCATTTCAGTTTGGATTTGTACATTGTGTTTTGCCATCCTGCACAAAAAAAGTCAGACATGTTCACATTTATGAAAATGTAGAAAAACATTTTCATGGTTTTAAAAAGTGGTTTCTATTTGTGGAAAAGAAAAGTGAATTTCCTTTGCAAACATCCTGTTCACAGATACAAACACAAAACTACATGAAAGACTCTGAAGTTCCAGTGAGAACTTTGTCCTTGTGAAGCTGAAGCGTCCAGTTTGTCTTTCTGTCCTCCCACACTGCAGCAGACTCTTCAAGGGGAGCAGAGTTTCAGCAGGAGTTCAAAACATGAAATGAATCGTCTCCTGCTTCTGGTTTGGAAATTGTAAATCAAAACAGAGAAAAGGAGCCTTCATGTGATTTTCTATTCTGTGTTTATTAAACAGCAGTGTGAGAGCCATCGGGAGTCAGCTCACAGAACTGTTCTACACTACATCTGCTCAGTCTGGAATCAAATGAGGCCACTAAGAATCTGATCACACTGAAAGCTGAATTAAAATGAGGAGCAGCTGGAACTACCAATCAGAGAGAACTTCATCATGGATTCACAGCATAGCGACCGCCGCCCCAATCCTCCCCCCATGGGATGATTGTGGCTTCTTCCAGAGGACAAACACTCCAGACAGAGAGACCTGTTCCTACACAGAAGACACTCATGGACTCAGCTGCTGTTTGGACCACAATCACCACCTGCTGACAAACACACCCTGCATCACATGGCATTCTCAGGGCTACACACTACACATTACTCACAACCCCCCCTGCAGTGTCCCCCACCCCACTGAGACCATGAAAGGTCAAGGGAGGGTTTCCCTGCTCCCATCCAAACAAAAAGACCCCTCTTGTTATGATCTCCAGTGTCTCAGTCAGATGTATAATGTCTCAATGCTCCTCCTCATCACACGCTGTTTTGTGAGCATCCTGGACTCGTCCTGCTCTGTCAGCAACAATGAATATTGATACTCATTTGACTTTTTGTAGTGCTGGGCAACGATTACATTTCTTAATCAAGATTTTTTCTGTGATTATTCGCATTATGCGCAAAATACAACAATGAATTCAAAAGTACTCTGTAATGATCATCATGCCCCCACCTGGGAACAGGGTGGGGCCGTGACGCATGACTTCATTATAGCATATAATGAGGAATGAACCATGTTTCACCACAGAAAGTGCAGTGGCTGTGTGTGTTTTTGTGACGCTCAGCTGGAGGGAGGGGTGGCGGGGGGGGGGGTGGCGGGGGGGGGGGGGGGTATGTTGCCTGGTCTTGTGACTCTCCAGCTGTGAACAGAATGTGTGCAATGGAACTGTTCTTTTTTTTTTTTTTTTTTTTTTTTTTGTGCATGTTGATTCTTACAATCAGAAAACCCCTCTGCCACAAATTCAGGAATTAAACATTTTCAGGCAAAATTCTTTGATGGGATGGGAAAACTTGGTGTGCAATAAAACTGAGTCCATACTGTGGTCCATATTTGTTCCTGAAGTACGTACAGAGCTTTGTTGGAGGCTTTGACCACTGGCAGCAGCTTCAGAAGAGCCTCCTCTGAAGCAGAGTATTTCTTCAGGTCAAACTCCTTCAGATCTTCTTCTGATGACAGTAAGATGAAGACCAGAGCTGACCACTGAGCAGGAGACAGTCTATCTGTGGAGAGACTTCCTGAACTCAGGGACTGTTGGATCTCCTCCACCAGAGAACCATCATTCAGTTCATTCAGACAGTGGAACAGATTGATGCTTCTCTCTGCAGACAGACTCTCACTCAGCTTCTCCTTGATGTACTGGACTGTTTCCTGATTGGACTGTGAGCTACTTCCTGTCTGTGTCAGCAGACCTCGAAGAAGACTCTGACTGGTCTCCAGTGAAAGACCCAGGAGGAAGCGGAGGAACAAGTCCAGGTGTCCATTTGGACTCTTCAAGGCCTCGTCCACAGCTCTCTGATGGAGATGGTGGAGCTGAGGCTGTTGTGGAGATTGTTGAATGGTTGTTTGTTTCTCTTCCAGCAGGTTGATTCCAGAGTTGATGAAGGTCTGATGGACATGAAGAGCAGCCAGAAACTCCTGAAGGCTCAGATGGATGAAGCAGAACACCATGTCCTGGTACAGGCCGCTCTCCTCTCTGAAGATCTGTGTGAACATTCCTGAGTACATTGAGGCTGCTCTGAGATCGATGCCACACTTTTTTAAATCGGACAGATAGAAGATCAGGTTTCCTTCCTCCAGCTGATCAAAAGCCAGTTTTCCCAGAGACTCTATCATCTCCCTGCTCTCTGGACTCCAGTGTGGATCTGTGGCAGCTCCTCCATCATACTTGACCGTCTTGACTTTGGCCTGGACCACCAGGTGGTGGATGTACATCTGAGTCAGGGTCTTGGGCAGCTCTCCTCCCTCTCTGCTCTTCAACACCTCCTCCAGAACTGTAGCAGTGATCCAGCAGAAGACCGGGATGTGGCACATGATGTGGAGGCTTCGGGAGGTCTTGATGTGGGAGATGATCCTGCTGGCCTGCTCCTCCTCTCTGAACCTCCTCCTGAAGTACTCCTCCTTCTGGGGGTCAGTGAACCCTCGGACCTCTGTCACCATGTCCACACAGTCAGCAGGGATCTGATTGGCTGCTGCAGGTCGTGTGGTGATCCAGAGGCGAGCAGAGGGAAGCAGTTTCCCCCTGATGAGGTTTATCAGCAGAACATTCACTGAGGTGGACTCTGTAACTTCAGTCAAGAAGTCAGTGTGCTGGAAGTTCAGAGGCAGTCGACACTCATCCAGACCATCAAAGATGAAGATCACCTGGAAGTCTTCAAAGCTGCAGAGTTCTGCTTCTTTGGTTTCAGTGAAGAAGTGATGAACAAGTCCCACCAAGCTGAACTTCTTCTCCTTCACTACATTCAGCTCTCTGAAGCTGAATGGAAATATGAAGTGGATGTCCTGGTTGTCTTTGTCTTCAGCCCAGTCCAGAGTGAACTTCTGAGTCAGGACTGTTTTCCCAATGCCAGCCACTCCCTTTGTCAGCACTGTTCTGATTGGTTCAGATCTTCCAGGTGGGGCTTTAAAGATGTCTCCTGGTCTGATGCTTGTTTCTGCTCTGTCTGCTGTCCTGGATGCTGCTTCAATCTGTCTGACCTCATGTTCCTGATTGACCTCTGCAGCCCCTCCCTCTGTGATGTGGAGCTCTGTGTAGATCTGGTTCAGGAGGGTGGACTCTCCTTGTTTAGCGACTCCCTCAAACACACGCTGGAACCTCTTCTTCAGATCGTGTTTCAGCTTCTTTTGGCAGACTCCAGCAAAAGTTTCTGAAAAGAAGACAATAGCAGGAATGAGTTGAGTGGATTTGACATTGAATGTGAAGATGAAAGTTTATTAGTGGAGATATTTCTCCTCTATCAGATCAATCCAATTCCTCAGAGGAGACCAAACAGCCTCTGAGCTCTTGCATGTGTCCATTCATTCATTCATTCATTTTCTATTGCATATTCGGGACTTGGGGCAGGAGCCTAAGCAAGCATACTCAGACTTCACTGAGCCAACACACTTTCTCTAGTTCTTCCAGGGAGAATTTCAAAGTGTTCCCAGTCCAGCCAAGAGACATCGTCTCTCCGGTGTGCCACAGGTCTTCCCCAGGGCCTCCTGGGACATGCAGTGGACAACTCCGAAGAGAGGTGTCCGGTAGACATCTGGAATAGATGCTTGAGCCAAATCAGCTGGACCGTCTGGATGTGGAGGAGCTCTGGCTCAACTCATGTCTGCTCCCTGGTGATTGAGTTCCTGCCCCTTGCTCTAAAGGAGCACCCAGCCACCCTATGGAGGAAGCTCTTTTAGGCCGCATGTATGTGACATCTTGTCCTTCCGGTCATGATCCAGAGTTCTTCACCACAGGTGAGGGTAGGAACCAAGATTCATGGGTAAACTGAGAGCCTTGCTTTACAGCTGAGTTTCTTCTTCATCGAAATGGACTGCATTACAGCAGACGCTGCACCGATCCACTTATCAACTCAACTTCCATCCTCCCCTCACTCGTGAACAAGACCCTGAGATACTTGAACTCCTCCAGTTGGACCAGGGTCTCTCCGCTGACCCAGATTGGTAGACCACCTTTTTCTAGTCGAGCACCCTGGCCTCGGCTGTGGAGGTTCTGATCTTCATCTCTGTCGCTTCACACTTGGCTGCAAACCATCCTACTCCATGAAATCCATAAAATCCTGTGGTGACCAAACCGGACCCCCTCCAGCTCCTGGCAGAGCCAAGACATTCTGTCCGTAAAGATCATGAACAAAACAGGTGACAAAGGGCAGCCCTGATGGAGTCCAACATACACCGGGAACATGTCTGACTTCCTGCCAGCAGTGTGGACCAGACTCCTACTTCAGTCATACAGAGACCGGACGGCCCTTAAAAGAATACTTCGAAGATTTTGGACCCACGCCCTATCCCTATCATTTACACAGTGAGATAAGCTCATAAATACCTTCTTTGTGTCCGTTCGTCCAGTGGCTGGATCCCAGCTGTTAGCATCGTAGTCAGCTTAGCTCAACTGCAGGAGGTGAAGAGGAGGATCTGCACAAGCATAGTGCTCCGCGGAAGGATATACCAGCGCACAGCGGCTGAGTCTACGGCTTCTACTGCTGTGCTCCGGTATATCCTTTCGTGGAGCACTGCACATGCGCAGGTCTGTGTGTATCAAAACGTTATTTTAACGGATTGAAAAGAAAACACATTTTTTTAAACGTTTTATTCGGATTTACTTCAAGTGCTCATAGGCCATCCCCTGGACCACTGGAAGGAGTATTTTGTCCACTTTCGTCAGTCCGGCTCTGTCTCCTCTTCACTTCCCGCAGTTGAGCTAAGCTAACTACGATGCTAACAGCTGGGATCCAGCCACTGGACGAACGGACACAAAAAAGGTATTTATGAGCTTATCTCACTAAATGATCGGGATCGGGCGTGGGTCCAAAATCCTTGGAGTATTCCTTTAACTCATTGACTGCCAAAGACATCTTTCAATAAGTTATGTCGACTGCCAAAGATGCCGATCGATGGCCTTTGCTCAGTGGTGGCCACAGCTAACCAAAAAGTTAGCTTCGATAACCGTTCTTCCGCTAACTGAAAATGTAGGAAAGGCCACAAAGTTTGTTTATAGTTTGTAATCTGTCTCGAATGAATGTATCTAGTTGCCACGGGGTTATAGGTCATAGAGGTGTTTAAGTCACACCGCCACACCACCACGCCCCCCTTACCTGTAGCTCAGTGCCGACACGATGGAGCCGCAGGCTTTCCAGCTCGCACAGGTGCTGGAAAGGGAGCTGACTCTCGACATCAACCGGGTGACTCTGTGGTCCGATTCCACTACAGTCCTGAGGTGGTTAAAGTCGGACTCATACCGGTTCAAGGTCTTTGTCGGCACCAGGGTGGCGGAGATCCAAGAGCTTACTGACAGACATGCTTGGCGATATGTTGATTCGGCAAGGAATCTGGCTGATGACTTGACCCGAGGGAAAACATTGAACGAGCTTGCCACACCAAACAGATGGAGCCAGGGACCCTCTTTCTTCCTGTCAAGTCCCGACCGTTGGCCAGAGGACCCTAAGGAGGAGCAGGAAGAGGATGCCTCAGAGCTACGTAAGGCAACCTTCTGTGGCATTCTGGCTGCTGCCTCTCCTCCTTCAGCAGATCTGAGCCAGTACAAATCTTGGAAGGAGCTGCTGGAAGGTACAGCACGGAGGCTGCATGGGGTGGCAGACACAAAGGACCCTATGACCGCAGCTGAATACTGTCAAGCTGAGCGGAAGATCCTGCAGCAGGCTCAGCGGGAAAGTTTCGCCCAGGAGTACCACCTGTTAAGGGCCGGAAAGCTGGTCCCAAGGAGTAGCCGACTCTTTGCCCTGTCTCCAGAGTTGGATGAGCAAGGAGAGCTCATCCGAGTCGATGGACGACTCCGGCGTGCGCAAGATTTGGAGCTAGCAATGCTTCATCCAGTCATTCTAGATCCTAAGCATCCAGTGACTCAATTGCTGATTCAGGATTTCGACCGTCGCTTGCATCACCTCGGTCCTGAGTGAGTGTTTGCAGAGATCCGGCGTTCCTTCTGGATCCTGAGAGGGCGTGAAGCAGTCCGGCGCCACCAGCACAACTGCGCTGACTGCCAGCGGTGGAGAGCAAACCCTACAGTGCTGAAGATGGCCGACCTGCCCGCTGCCCACCTGCGTTTATTCAAGCCTGACGTTTCACTCAATGGGTATGGATTGTTTCGGACCCTTCGAGGTGAAAATTGGCCGGCGTCTTGAGAAGAGGTGGGGCATAATCTTCAAATGGGCATAATCTTCAAATGCCTCACCATGAGAGCGGTTCACCTGGACCTCCTCACCGACATTGACACCGATTCTTTCCTGATGGCACTCCGGCGCTTCATCGCTTGTCGAGGAACCCCAGCAGAGCTGTTCTCGGACCAAGAGACCAACTTCAGGGATGTTGAATGGGAGCTTCGTGAGACCTTCCAGAAGCTTTCCCCGGAACTGCAGCAGCTCCTGGCCCCACAGAAGATCGCCTACTACTTCAGCCCTCCTGTGTCGCCCCATTTTGGTGGGGTGTGGGAGAGAGAGATCAGATCAGTAAAAAGTGCCCTCTACAGCACGGTGGGCACCCAGCCGGTACCAGAGGAGGTGCTCCGCACCGTACTTATAGAGGTTGAGAGGATCATGAACAGCAAACCCTTGGGATATGTTTCCGCCGACGCCAGGGACCCTGACCCCATCACACCCAATGTCCTTTTGATGGGGCGGCCCAACGGATCGTTGCCTCAAGTGGTCTACCCAGAGACAGAGCTCATCGGCCGCCATCGCTGGAAACACTCCCAGGTTCTGGCTGACCACTTTTGGGCCCGTTTCATCCGACTGTATATCCCCAGCCTGCAGGGGTGCCAGAAGTGGCAGGCCACGACTGAGGGTATAGCACCAGACTGCGTGGTGATGATTGCCGACTCTCACCTGCCACGAGCCCTCTGGGAGGGTGGTCAAGACTCATCCCAGCTCGGATGGGCTCATCAGGTCTGCCGACATGAAGGTGAAGGAGCGAATCTACACCCGGCCAGTTGCCAGGCTGGTTGTTCTTCCTGCAGTCCCTTCCGGAGAAGAGGATGACTCCGCTCCAGTGCCTTCGGCCTAACTTGGACTTTGTCGCCTTTGTTTGTTGTTCAAATGTCCTGCGTACATTTGGGGGCGGCTGTAGGAAAGGCCACAAAGTTTGTTTATAGTTTGTAATCTGTCTAGAATGAATGTATCTAGTTGCCACGGGGTTATAGGTCATAGAGGTGTTTAAGTCACGCCGCCATGCCGCCACGCCCCCCTTACCTGTAGCTCAGTGCCGACACGACGGAGCAGCAGGCAGAGGACGGGGAGAAGCGATCAATCGGGAAGTTTGTGTGCGTCAGTGAAAAGAAAACCACACACACACACACACACACACACACACACACACACACACACCCACACATCCATGCTCACAAGTACAGTTTGTATGCCCGCTGAACTGTGAGTAAAAGCCTTGATTCACCTGCAACCTGCCTCCCACCTCATTACTCCTCACCCCAGAAGTAACAGACTGGACATAAACAGAAGATAATCCATAATTCCAGAACTAGTCCTAACCTCAACCGAGATTCCTTCACTACAGAAAAGTTAGCTTCGATAACGCTAAACCGATAAACTGCTAAAAGATTGAGGTGAAGCTAACAATGACCGCTAACCGCTAACAGCCTCACCCACAGCCGCTGCAAGCTCTGCAACAGGCCTGAACGCATTGGACGCATCAGCGTTGCGCACGGAGTTTCTGATTCCCTCCCATGTTAACCTATCTGACTGCCCGCACACAACGCGCAGGGGAGCGCCGCGGCTCACGCTCTGCAGCGCGGCTGCCGTGCGCCTGTCGTTCTGTTTTTCACGCGAGCCGCGAGCGCCGAGAGCGCCATTTGTCAAGCTGGATCAAGTAGATTGGACCAGACAGGAAGTCGAAAACAGAAAAGGCAAGATAATCTGGTCCATTTTCAAAATAAAATAAATTAAATGACGATTAGTTACGGACCATGTAGCTCGTCCGTCTATAATTTGTCACTTGAGTCAAATCACAAGAGAGATGGACACACACACAAACAGACATTCTCACGTACACACCCAATCAAACAAACAAACACACACAGACACACACACACACACACACACACACACACACACACACACACACACACACACACATGTTGGGGACGCATTGATGGAAAGATCCAGCTAAGGCATGAGCCGGAGTCATGTTGTCTGCGAATACTGTCCCCCTTTACAGAGGAGACATGATCCCCCGCTGTGAGACAGAGACACAGCAGACTTTGAAGCTCTCTAGAACAAAGGAGACGAACTTCCTCCCCCAGCGGGAGACCAGCACCATTTGGCGGTCCCACAAATCTAAAATGGCTGCCCA
Source organism: Salarias fasciatus (assembly GCF_902148845.1). Taxonomy (NCBI): domain Eukaryota; kingdom Metazoa; phylum Chordata; class Actinopteri; order Blenniiformes; family Blenniidae; genus Salarias; species Salarias fasciatus. The sequence goes on from NC_043766.1 coordinate 39,791,976, forward strand.
TCTCAAACCCACCATGTGCCAGCCTGATCTCCCTCGAGATCAAAAGAACTATGGCGTCTGTTCCTCACCTCTGCATGAGAGGAAAAGCAGATAAGGGTGCAACACCACCGCCCACCTCATGAGGGCACTTTTGAGGCTCCTCCCCAGAGCAGAGGAGGGAGGACCCAGATCACCGTCTGATTGGCCAAGCAGACCCCAAGGGCGGGAGCTCCACCCGCCAGTCAAATAGAGTCACCAGAGGCGCCATCTTCAGTTTCAGAAAAAGTTTCTGTCTAGGAAGGGCGTGCACAGCACGTCTCTCCAACGGATTATACCCGGTACTGAACGGACCCGCTGGCCGGGACTTTTTGGACCACCTTTCCTTCATCGGTGAAACCCCTTTTTTCCAGCGGAGCAGAACGGCAGGGACTGCCCTGGAGTGGACCGAAGACACCAGCAGGACCGCACCACTGCAGCAGCCTCTGCCTCCCCCTTCTCCTCCTCCTGCAGCCAAACAAAAACCAGAGTCCAGTCCGGACGGACTGAACCTTTTCCTCCACGTGGACCCCTCCAAGAGCCTGAGGTTTTGTTGGACGCAACAGAATCCGACCGAGATCAGAGTAGGGTGACCACCTGTGCCGTTTAAGGCTATTTTGTCCCGCTATTTCAGCGTTTGTCCCGCGTCAAGCATATTAGGACAATGTCCCACTTTTCCATTCATTGGCAAAAAAAAAAAAAAGAATATAAACGAAATGAACCAGCCCAGAGCGGGTCTATACCTCTACCACTATAATCTGATCTGCAGTGGTTGCAGGAGACAATGACGTCCGTCCAATAGGCTGCGTTTTAAGGTACTAAGTCAAATGTGTACGCCCCAAACAAACACACGAGGGAGTGAGGGAAGTGGAGCGGGGGAGTCCGAGTGATGAAAGTAGAGTGGCGGAAGAAGATGTAAATGAAACGATGAGTGGACCACAGTCCAAAAAAAGAAAGTGTTCTTTTGAAAAGGAATGGACGTCGTCACACAGCTGGGTGAGACCAAATGACGAGCCCGACAAGGCCCTGTTCAGCTACCTGTTCAGCAGCAGCTTCTCCTGGTGGAGAAAATAATGTCAAACCACATGCTGGATGTGATTCTCATCAAAAAAAGGTCCGACAGCAAGAGACACCTAATATTAATGAGCCTCTGCAGTGAAAGAGAGGACCTACTGGAGGCTGTAAGGTCAAGCAAAAAGTATAAATTCAAGAAGAACTAAGGTGAGAGTCATATGTTTATGTATTCAAATGGTCAAATAAGCATGTTTTATTGTGTATGTATCTGATGATGCTAATATTTGTTGGCTGTTTTTCCTTCTGTGTTTCAGAAATGTGCCCTGAGCCTCTACACAGCGCTGCAGGAAGCTGACCTACTGAGAGAAAAGACACAGACTATTTCTTCTACCTTGTACACTACAGTTAAACATGAGATTTTATGTTGATATGTTTTTTCTCCACAGGTATTTTATTTAAGCCAAGATTTTCACACAGTGCGCTAGTTGAATTCTGTCAGTACACAGTAAATTTGCCAGTGTCAAAAATGCATAGTCAAAGTTTTTTAACTCTTTCAGAGTTCGTCCAAAAATGGACAGAGTAAAACTGAAGAAAAAAATGTCCAGTGTTGGTGAAAATAATTGGAGTTAATAGAGGTTTTACACTGTAAGTGTCACATGTTCAGTATTAAAGCAAAGTAACTCTCTCAGAGTGAATTTAACAACGATTAGAGTAGGATACCCGTCAGTGTTAAAAAAAAAAAAAAAAAAAAAAAAAAAAAAAAACACCTCTCTGGAAAGCTCCGCCAACCATTCTCCCCGGTCAACCTGAGGAAGAAGACTGATCGACCATCGGCATCCATCGACAGACTGCGGTAAGTTTTTGTAAAAGTTTTGCTATTGTTAGTTTATTCAAGCACAATCTTTGTAAGAATAAAGTTGCATCGTTGTTGTAATTCCTATACCGAATTTGGGATGGCTAACATGATGCGGGTCGGGAGCTAGCTTAATGCAGCAGCCATGTGGAGCTAATTTAGGCTGACGACTCAATGCAAAACTGAACGAACACGGCACAAGTTACTGTTAATGTCAGCGGGGCCGGCTGTTGTGGTGCGGTATGTGTCGTGGTTGCACTTTTATTGTAATGACATAGTTGCCACTGCTCGTGTCAAAAATCGGCTAAAGTAGCTGGTGTGTGTGTGTGTGTGTGTGTGTGTGTGTGTGTGTGTGTGCGTGTGCGCGCGAGCGCGGTAATGCAGCCAGGCTATGGGGAGATAAACGGAAAAGATGGTATTGAGATTTCGTCAAACGTGGCCGTGAATATATTGGTTTTCGGTATTTGTTATCGCAACAGGTGCTCCGGGCGCCGCGCACCTGATATTGTTAACCCGTGTGGTGTCAGTACATCAGCATCGCTGTCTGATGTCTGCTCTGCTGACTGGAGAGGTGGTGTTGTATGGAGAATAGCATGAATTGGAAATTTGCGAATCACACTAAATTGTGAGTGACTGTGTGTGTTATATTTTTACTAACGCATTGGCCCGAATGTATTCTCAAAAATGAGGTCGTGCTATAATCGAGGACTAGATGGAGCCAAAGAACCGGTGACCTGTACTGCCCCTGCTTCATGCAGTGGCTCAGCCGCCCCGTTAGGGGGAGCTAGTGAGCTGGACAGAGTGTAAGCCTACAGCAGTGTGAGAAGAAGACTGAGCAAGCGTGCCCGCGTTTGTTTTTCTAAGGTTCATTTTAAACAGCGCATCGAAAATATCTGTCTGTAAGTACTCAAATCTGCTTAGTTGATGTTCAGGATAGAGGTGAAACTGATACTTGTGAGTTTGGCCGTTTGTTTTGAAGTTTCAACGCAGATGCTAATTCCGTTAGCATGTTAATGGCGTTCCCTTTAATAGTTAGCATTGAGCTAGCGGCTTTGATTTTAAATACTGACTTGTTTTGTTTTTAGAAAGTGATGTATGTTGTGATACATCTTGTGTATTTGTTCACTTCTATGTATATCTGGCTTGTTTCAGTTTTGCAGCCTTCAGGAGAAAGTAATAAAAGCTCAGAGCAGCTGAAATCTCCTGCTTTCTCTCTGAAGAACTGTTCTCTACAGGCCAAACTGAACCCAGCATTCACATAGGGCATTAATGTTCATGAAGGTGAACAGAAATGGAATTTGATGGTTATGAAGTTATTTACATAATTAATGCAGTTATTGAACCTTTGAGGTACTTAATAGTTGCTTATTGTTGCTTATTTTGAAAAAGAGAATATATTTATTATTTAATAGTGCAGTAATATTTTTTTATCTTAAATCACTTGAAATGTTATCTCTGTTGTGAGTTTTTGAGTTTAAATAATTGTACAATAAAAAGTTCTCTTATGAGTAACCTAATTGTTTTCAACATATTTTTATTTTCACAAAATGATATTTGAAAAATAGGGGTCATCTTATGATCAGAGTCGTCTTATATTCGGGCCAATACAGTATTTTCATGCACACACTTGAGATGGCTTCATGTTCGTGCTGTTTGATAATTGATAGACATTTTCTGACATTTTTTTTTTCTTTCAGATTGCTTCTACTTCGCTGTGGTTCTCCAGTGGTGAGTATGCCATTGTATTTGATTATAAATGCCATTATAAATTCTGAAATTGGCCATTTCAGGTTGTCTGTTTTATGTCACAGTGTGTTGGGATCATAATATTTACCAGTTTGTTGCCGTTGCAGATACTGCCATGTTGATCAAAACCAGAATTTACAATGCACAGAAATATGTCAAGATAAAAGAGGCAAGCCTCAAGTAATTTTTAAATTCTGGTAAGCCACACTCAGCATTATAGTCAGTCAGTTGATAATGCGAAGGGAACTAAGAGTGTTTGTGTGTTCAGTATTTTTTATAACTTGAGAATAATCATCTTCACCTTTTTGGTCAGCATTTAACATCAGAATTTTGTAGTTGGCTTAGACAAGTTGTTTGTGCGGTTGTACACCATGATTCAATGCCTGCCAACATCAGTGCAGCATGCTGTCTCAGACCGTGCTCATGAAGCAATAATGATGTTTAGAATGTGCTTAGTCTTGAGCAGTATGGATTGATGGTTTGTTTGTCTGTCTTTGGTCATAGCTTTCTTGAAGTTCTCACTTCCACGTGTCAGTGAAGGAGTGAAGGTTTTTGATGGAACAGGAACTGAGGTGGATGAGGAGGTCTTCGCTGACACAGCGCAGCAGACTGACACTGGAATACTTACCATCAAGTTTGATGATGGTAAAATAGCTCTTTATTGATTATATTGAGGTCACTGTGTAATGGCATGTGTTGATAAATAAAACTTAAAAACTACAAATAAGTATTTTGTTCTGTTTTTCTCCTGAACTACAGATTGCAAGGAGACTTTGTCCAACAGCTCCCAAGAAAGAAATTCCAGTGAGCAGCCTGCTGGTAGTAGTGATGACACAATCATCCTTGAAATCATGTCCTGCAACTCAGATGACACAATCCTACTGGAAGAGAATGACACTCCAGCCAGAAAGCGACAGAGGGAAGATGAAGACTCTAAACATGTGAGTTGGTGTAGTTAATATTGCGTGAAGGGATTACTCTGGGAGTTACCGAAGTTTGTTACATGTATTTCAGTGGAAGCTTCTGGTCTTTCAAAGAGAGGAATGGGTGAGATATCTGATGATGAAAGTAATTGTTGAAGAAATGACAGCAGTAACTGACATATTGGGGGAGGCTGAGCTTCCCTTGCAGTTTAGAGAAATTGCCACTGAAGTATTGGCAGTAGTGAAAGGCTTGTCTTCTTCACAGGTGGTTGAACTGGCGCTAACACAGAAACCTGGGGGAGATCGTATCATCAAAGAGTACCACCGCACCAAAAGTCTGAGTGACTCCTCACGCCGACAAATGATCAATATACTTGTGGCTGACATGACTGAAAAGCATGGGTAATTGCCTCTGCCAGAATTTTTCCTCTGTGGTTTCCTTGTTATTTGCTCTACTGTGAAATTTTTGGAAGTTTGTCATTTAACAGTGTTGACTTTACATTTGTCAGGACGGCCCCACCACGGAATGTGAGGGAGATGTACGCCCGAGGTATAATCGAGCTCTTCCCATACCTGATGGATCCCTACTCTAAAAATGGATACGTAAGTGTTTGCATGAGAAAAAATTTTGTGCATGTGCTCATAAAATCAAGTACTGAATAATATGTTATTATTCAGTTTTGCATGAATATAACTTAATAATTTCAACTCATGTTCTGCATTTGGACTAATGAACCTGTTGTGATTTTGAAGGAACATTTCTATGATGGTGAAAGTGGAACTGGCTATTTGGCATGGCGGCTTAAAACTACTCAGAGAAGAAGCGCTTCAACAGAGAGCAGAGGACCGTCACGTCAGCTGACTGGAGGGCCAGCTTCCAGAAGAGAGGCTTCCTTTAGTCCTGAGATGACTTTAAGTGAAGAGCAATGCCAGCAGGCCATGGCCTTGATGAGATACAGTACTGACGAGTCCACCATCAAGCAGAAGATGAAAATTACATTCCAACATCGTCGCAGTATGGTTCTTGATGGAGAAAAATCTTCAGATGTCTTGATTGAATTTCCACTTTTCAAAGATGTCAAAGGCCTGGTAATTGAATGTGCAGTTATCCTTTCAGTGTTAATGACAAACACTTCTCTCTCAATATCTCTTAAATTTCTTTTCTCTCTCTCTCTCTCTCTTTTTATTTATTTATTTTTTTTGTTTGTTTTGCAGATCGAGCAAGACTTCATCCTACAATTTGGAGAAGATGTGGCGGCAAGATTTATGGAAAGGTTAGTCCCAACTGCAGTAGTTTCAGTCATAAACTAATTTTGAGTGTTAATCCAAAAGTTGTGTTGTGATGTGCTGCGGGCACATCGTGTTTTTTTTTACTTAAAGTTTCTCGTTTGTTTTTTTTGTTTTTTTTCCATTCAGGTATTTAGTGGATATTGATCCTGTTTTGTGTTTTGTTACTTTTTGAAAAAATTATCTTTTCCTTTTTTCTGTTTTCCGGTTGTGATTGGAGCGAGTCGCATCGCCGCGCTATAAATAGCAGCGTGGAGGCGGCGCTCTTGGTCGGGTCTGCCACTCTCTCTCTCTCGCTCGCTCCCACCTCATTACACCTGCCACGACAGGTGCGCCAGCCGGCGCGTCTCGGAGTCCGGCTCCGTCAGGCAGCATGTTACTGGCCACAGCATGCTAGCCAGCTAGCCGACTTGGTGTTTGCTTTTTCCTTCTTTTTCCTTTTTTTTGATCGCTGTCGTTGTTTTGTCCAGGTGTGACCAGCCGTCCCGTTTTCGTCTTTCTTTTGATCGGGTTTAGTTGGGGGTTTTTGTCTTTAGTTTGGACGAGGGATCAGCTTCGACGGCTGCATAGCAGCTGGGTGGTGAACTCGTCTTTTTCTTAAGTTTGGCTGGTGCATCTGGGCCTTCCTTTGTTTGATACTTTGTTTCCTGTTTGACACAATTCTTGGGCACGGGTGAAAAGGGTCCGTCTCTCTTCCAGAGCTCCGTCAACTTACAGCACGAAGACGCCGACTCTGTGGAGAATATCATTGTTTTGTCCTGTGTCCTTGAAGAATATGTTTGACTCTCCGGGTCATAACATGTGTGTTTTATTCAGTCGTATCTACACTTACCTTATAGAGGGAAATTTTGGTTCCTCGAATAATGGTTCCTTGATATTTGTGACACTCAGTGTATTTATTTTAACATTGATTGTCTTTCTCTCGCAATCTATGACTGTTTTTTTCTATCTAGATGGCCCACAACATTCAAGCAAAAGATCATTCAGCAGTGTAAGGCTCTCCCTTCTTCAAGTGACCTTGAAGAACTTATCCATTGTGCTCAGGTGACATCGGTTGAAGAGGAAATGGATGACGCTCGTGCCCTTGGTAGTGTCGTTCATTTTTTTAAAATTAAAATTTTTAATTTAAAAAATATTAAATAATTAAAAAAAAATTCTGTTTTTATTCAGTAATCTGTTTTTGGTGCAGCTACATTTAATATAATGACATTTTCAAATTGTAGCATAGTATGTTTATTTAAGTTTTAACTGTGATTTCCATGTACAGGCTGGGACAGTGATCTTTCATCAATTATCCTCCTCCTCCACCTGATACCTCCTTCAGCCCAAGGCCGGAAAAGACTGGGAAAGGTGTCTGCAGCCCAAGCTGAGAAGCATCTCGTCCTGCTCCAGAAGGTTTGTGGTTTTGCTTCAGAGGATGTTAAAAATGTTGTGGTGCAAAACTGTTCCGCAGAAATCTTGTTCAGCAACATTGATTATTTGTCATAGACAAAGCTTTTTATCTTTACAGTTAGCACTAAGAGAATGGACCTGTTTTTATCAGTTATTTTCAAGTTTTAATTTTGACTTACTCTTTATTTTCAGAATGGAACAAGCATTCAAGAACATGTTGATGCAATCAAATGCACCACTCAACCATACCTTCTTGCTGTTGGGATGAGGAGGAGCACCATCCATGAGTATTTCATCATTCTGGACAAGCAAGTCATACCATGCAACTCAACCAGTTCCCTAGGAGCTTTTGACGAACTGTTCAAGGCACACTTTGTATTCGGTACCATGTACCACCAGATGCTCCACAACATGTACACCTTCATTCAGACAACCATTTACAACATAGATGTTGGTAAATTCCAGGAGAGCCCACGTGTTGCTGAGGTGAGGGCCAGGCTGCTGCATAATTAGTAGACATTTGTCACGTTTCACCCACTATCAGTATTGTGAGTGACTTTCCTGTCATTCAGTAGTAACTGATACAATGGGCCTGATTTGTTTTGTTTGCCGTTGTCATTTTGTGGGAACCAATGCACTTGTGAGGCATATGCGCTTGAGTCATGGTTTGTATCCAGGCAAATCACTTCGCCTTAAATGTGTTCAGAGAGGATGTTGTCATGTTTTTAGTACCTTTTCTGGTTTAAGGAAACATTTAAACTCTTAAGCATGCTGAGAACATTGAGAGTGAAGTTGAAACAGGTAACGTTACTGACAGTTGTGAGACTGCAGATAACACTCTGTCAGAATATCTTGAAGGAGCGGCTAGTAGCTCTGTAGTCCTGCCAGCATCCAACATCAGTACTCATGATATGTGTGCGTCTGCGATTGCTCAGCTTCAAGTAGCTGGTGTAGGCCAGTCCACTTTAAACAATTTTGTTTCATCCATGGAAGAAATAATAATGGATGTACAGAATCAAACTAAAGATGCAGTTTTGAAATGCTTATCTTCTGTGGATACTAATGTGAAGTCTAAAATTGAACAAACTTTTAAAAAACTTGAAAACCCTTTCACAGCATTGAACACTCAGTCAAAACGTGATGCATATTTCAAACAAAAATGGAGAACTGTTGACCCTGTCGAAAAAGTACTTGGTGTCAGATTGGAAAACAGAAGAAACAGAAGCACTGGAACTTATGATCAGGTAGTTGTAACAGACAAATTTTCATATGTTTCAATTCTTGAAACACTGCAATCTATTCTCAGAAATCCAAACATCAGTGATATGTTTATGTCAAGTCACCCTCTCAAGGACAATGTGTATTTTGACATTAATGATGGGTTGCATATGAAGAAGAATCCTCTTTTTTCTCAAAAAAATAATGCATTGCAAATTCAACTGTTTTTTGACGAGTTCGAGACTGCTAATCCTTTGGGCTCCAAAAAAGGCATACACAAATTGGGTGCTATATATTTTACGCTCAGAAACTTTCCACCAAAGTTAAATTCATCGTTAGTAAACATACATTTGTGTGCACTTTTTCATGCCCAGGACATCAAAACATATGGTTTTGACACCATCCTTGAGCCCATCATAAATGACATAAAAGTGCTTGAAACCAATGGGATCAAAGTTCCCTTGTTCGGAAGTGAAGTTCATGGCAGTATTGTGCAGGTTACTGGTGATAATCTTGCTATGCATGGACTTTTTGGGTTTGTGGAATCGTTCAGTGCCCGTAATTGCTGTCGTTTTTGTATCATTGAGAAAAGTGAATTTCAAACTGTCTTCAGTGAAGATGACTCAACTGTGATATTACGGACGAAAGACATGCATGCTGAACATTGCCAGCTTATACAAACAAATGAGAGACGATGAGTGCTGGCGTCTGTTAATATTGTTGCTGCAGATAGTAAATATTGTGTTTTCTCCCATCATAACACATGGTATGACTATCTTTCTGAAGCACATTATTATTGACCATCATCAGCTTTTTAAACGCCTTTTTCCTACCAGAAATCTCTTGCCTAAACATCATCTCATGATCCACTATCCTCGATGTGTAAGAAACATAGGACCTCTTCTGCATGTGTGGTGCATGCGGTACGAAGCAAAGCATAACTTCTTTAAAACTCAACTCAAAAGTTTCAAAAATATCACAAAGACACTGGCCAGGAAACACCAGAAATACATGGCCTTGCACTGGGAATCTTTTAATCTGAGCAGAGTGAGTAACGGTCCAGGAAAGATGCTACAGCTGACAGAGGTGCAAGGAGGCCATGAAATTGCTGCCAAACTTAATGTAGACACATCTGCTAATGTTCTGTTGGTCAAATGGGTGAAGCATTATGGTTCTGAATATCGCCCTGGTTTACTAGTGTGTCTTGAGATGTGTGAGGAGTTGCCAGTATTTTGTAAAATCAGTGTTATTGTAATCAAAGATGAGCAAGTTGTATTTACTGGCACTGTTGTGGAAACTGTTTGTTTTGATGAACATTACCATGCCTTCAAAATTGTCTGTAAGCCATCCTCAGCACTTAAGGTCTTCAGTGTCCGAGAGTTGATTTATTTCAAACCAATGGACATTCAGACGGCATATGGACCAACAGATTTATCCTCATTTGTAGTGCCTTATTGCCATTTGATGTAACCTTGAACAGTCTTCGGAATCCAGGTTGTATTCTCTCCAGCTGAAAACCATTGTCTTGTTTTTGTTTTGTAAGGGTGTAGTGTCGTTTTGAAGCTCGAGCTATTCAGTCTTTTAAAATGCAATTTTCTCCATGTTTTTCTTATGGAGACTGAGCTTCTACATGTAATTTTCTCCTTATTTTTTAGTGGAGAATGAACTTTTCCGTGTGATCTTTTCTCCCTGTTTTTATTGGAGAATGTAGTAATTAAGTTGTCAATTTAAAGTGTGCTTTGAATAAATTTGGTAAAAATATAATGTGTGTTTTTTCACCACTGCAAACTACGCAAATACATTATATTACACTGGTAGGAGTCAGTTAAAAATCAACACTCTGTAGAGTAATTTCTTAATCCACATAGTGTTAAGGAGGTTTAACACTAGAACAGTTATTTAACACCAAAACTGAACACTTAACTCTTCAGTGTTAAATGTAAATAACACTATGATTGTTATTTCCCACATAGTGTAACACTTGATTGACACTGATTAGTGTAGTGTAGTGTAAAATATTAACTCCTGACAGAGTAAAATTAACTCTGAAAATTTAACTCTATGTTCAGTGTAAATTTAACACTCTGTAGATAGGGACCATATGTTCACTGAGGTAGTGTTAAAATTGACTCTTTAAGTGTTGTATTTACACTGGCAATTTTACTGTGTATGGGGTATGTTGGAAGCGCATATAGGCCTGTTGGTTATTGTCCTGTATACTTGAGAGGGTTTATGTTCGGCCTTTTCAGTGCTTTTAGAGGGATTATTAATGTTAATGTGTCTATATGTTTTACTTAAGTAAGTAAAACACATTTGTTACTTAATTCTGTGTGATGTTTCCTGAAAATATATAGACTACATATTAAATGTTTTGTTTTACTGGTCTTGTGGTCTAAACTGTGAAGTGTATGGTCAGGGTTTACAGATGGTTGCGTCCACCCCACCTTGTCCCTCCAAAACATGCCAGGTGTCCCACTTTGTGTCTTTCTGGAGGTGGTCACCCGAGATCAGAGCGACGGCTTTGATCTCCCCACCGAACACCTCATCAGTCACAGGACACACACAGCGCTGGAGAGCCGCTCGTTAAAGCCCCATCACACAAGGTTTGAGACCTGGGCGGGTTCAGGCTTAGTTAGCGGTGAAAATGCTTGTGTTTTTATTGTGAACCAGGACTGAAGCCCGTTCATGATATGCACGGTTGTTTTCCTTTCCTCATTTTTCTCCTCTCCTCGTGCGCTCCCGTGCGCACGCTCACGAGCACGCGCTTCCTCCTCACATCAGACGCAAGAAGCCGGCTAGCCGTGCATCTGTGCATGTGAGATAGAAAGACAGGCTCATCTTTCAAGCTCTGCTCTTACTAACACGAGATTAGTAGCTTCGAACTAGCGCGGTAGACCTCCGTCAGGAGCACGCACACACAGATCGCTCGCCCCCGCTTCTCTCTCTCTCTCTCTCTCTCTCTCTCTCTCTCTCTCTCTCTCCCTCTCCGTCTCGCCAGATCTCGTCTCACACTCCGTGCAGCAGATCCGCACACTGAGCTCCGCCAGCCGACCACCCACCAAGGGGAAGGTCCGGAGAACCCCTCCTCTCCCTCTCTCTCTCTCATCTACGCAGGCGTGGATCGCGGAATCCACACAGACGCCGCCCGTCCCCTCACCCTGTCTCTCTCTCTCCATTCTCTCTCTCTCTCTCTCTCTCTCTGTTTGTGTTAATTAGATGTATTAATTAGTAATAGACATTGTTAATAAATGCTCATTAACTGAACTGAACGACTCATTCTTGTTTTTGGTTTTGTGACAAATGTCCATGGTTGTATCAGCCTGTGCTCGATCTCACACCTTCTCTGATAATTTAACGGTTGTTTAGTCGAAGATTAACTACCAGCTTAAATTAGTTTTACATCTTTGAGACTGAAAATTGGTAATGAATGTTCCTCTGACAAGGTGGTGCCCCGGAATTATTAATTAAATAACCCACAGGTTTATTTAATGCATAATTCACAACTTCTCTCAGCTCATTTTCTGTAACTTAACCATTTCCAGTAATTGATAAATTTGTGGCATTATTGATTAATTAATAACACCTTGTTAATCAATAATTCAATGGTAAAATCACCCTGTGGTTTACTCCATTCCCAAATAGCTGATTATTTAACATTATTAACGAAAAAATAGCAGTTTATTCTTATTACGCCGTAATTGATTGTTATTGGTGATCCACTGTGAATGACCTGCAATTATTAATTGGTAAATCAAAATTTACCCAAATCAATAAGTAACTAAATTACTTAAAGTAATCATTACTTCCAGTAATCAATACTTTAGTAATTTATTCCCAATTACCAATTGTAAACCCCAACACACACACACACACACACACACACACACACACACACAGTGACAGAGATTCACGTGATGCAGAAAAAAAAGAGGACAGGAGGAGTAAACAGCGGAATCTTGAGTTCCGGGGCTTTCTAACAGTTTTTGAATTTTATCAATCGAACAAACGGAGTTATATGCTTTACAAAATCCATGTTTTTTCTAAACAATCTTCGGCGTCTTTTTAACCGTAGAGAAGAGACTTTTCATTACTTTGCACAGTAACGGAAGCATGTACGAGAGGCGTTAAGGTACCCTTGGAAACTAGAGTCAGCCTACATTGGTTCCCTGAGCTACCGCTACGCTAATGTGTAAATTTAGCGGAAGCTAATTAGTCTGCTAATGTTTTTCAAAGTTAGCTGAACAGCTAATCCGCGAATGAAAATGTTAGCTTCACTAATTAGTGGTCAGCTGATTAGCAGACTGCGCCCACCACTGCTTTTGCTTTTTGTTTGTTTTTTTTTTGTGTGTGTGTGTGAATATCAGAACTGAAGGCAATGTATTTCTGCCCCAGTTGGGGGCAACAGTTGGATTTTCCTCCAACCAGCAGTGGCAGATGTGCTGCTCTGAAGAAGAAGGGCATGGGCGCTGTGGGTGGAGAGGCAACATGGCGAAGTGTACGGTGAAATCAAGCAGGGAAAAACAATACAAGCAGCTGACAGTGGCTCAGGGTTTGTCTGGTAGTGGGTCTGCAGGAAGAAGTGTCGTGATTGCTATGGTTCACGGTGGTGAAGAAAACGCGGGCGATGCTCCACAAAACACAGGTGATCATAGCAATGATCCAGCTGTTAGCACTGTTGCATCCTGGAGCCGAACAGCAGAAGCAGTTCAGAGTGGGACGACTCTGGACCCGACCCGGATTCCTCAGACGAGTGGCTGCAGTCTGGATCGGTCAGCAGCAGGGATTCATCCCCACATCTGTGAGAATCCAGCTGAGTCGGCCAAGACCGCCTCTCTGGGAGTGCAGGTAAAGACGTTACAATGCCGTATTACTGTTTGTGCATGTGCGTGTGCACTCAGCCACACAGCAGAGGTAAGGTCTGGAAACCAGTGAAAGTCTCGGTGCTAAAAACGTTCTTTGGACTGAGTTTCCAAACCTTAAAATGTCCTGGAGGGTGGATAAGGTGGAGGCCACGCCCTATTTCAGCCAGACCATGATGAGGAACAGGCTTCAGCTGATCTGGAGATTCCTCAACCATAGCAATACATCACAGGACTCAAAACTTTGTCCTGTGTTGGACTACATTGTGGTGAAGTTCAGAGAGGTGTATCAGTCCTATAAAACTCAGGCATTTTCACTGAAACCACCTGATGTTCTACTGCCGATTTCTAAAGATGTAAATAAAGTCCAGAATCTTTTTTTTTTTTTTTTTGGAAAGAAGACAGTCTAAAGTTTCTTTAAATGGGTTCCATGTTTATGTTGTCCTAAAACTCAATATTCTGTGGGCCTTGAAAGTTCAGTGAAAATGCCCCAAAACCCTGGCAGTGTGGAGCGGTCTGCTCTGAACATGGCTGCAGTCAGTGAGTTAACAAGGAGCCCCGGACTCCGTCCTGCTGAAGCCCCCACAAGGAACCACAAGGGACATGGTCAAACACCTTCTCCAAAGCCACGAAACACACTGGACTGATTGGGCGAACTCCCATGAACCCTCTAGCACCCTATGGAGGGTCTGGAGCTGGTCCAGTGTTCCAGGACCAGGACGAAAACCACATTGTTCCTCCTGGATCCGAGGTTCGACTATCAATCAAATCCTCCTCTCCAGGACCTGGAATAGACTTTCCCAAGGAGGCTGAGGATTGTGATCCCCTATAGCTGGAGCACACCTTCCAGTCCCCCTTCCTGAAAAAGGGAACCACCACCCTGGTCTGGAAATCCAGAGACACTGTCCCTGATCACCATGTGATGTTACAGAGACGTGTCAACCAAGACAGTCCCTGCACATCCAGAGAGTGAGGGCTCTTTCACACCAGCCCTGTAAAATCCAGATTCTAGACCAAATCAGGACTGTCTGGAAAAATCTGACAATTTCTGCATGTTTGAAGGCTCCACTGAACTCTGATCCAGATCTTTCAGGGGAGCTCTGGACCCCTGGAATCACCCAGTCTCAGAGCGGACTATCTCACTCTCCAACAGCTGCAGTGAGAGGACGTCATGTGGAACAATGCATTTGAATAGCAGAATAAACTAAACCAACAGCGCCAGTCAGAAGAAGAAGAAGCTCAAAGAAAGAGTTAGAAACTGTCTGGAGGGCAGACAGAGACAAAAGACTATAAATCATGGTTATTTGTGGTTAGCCGTTAGCCGCTAGCTGGCTGCTGGGGTGGGACTCCTGGTGTTGGTCCACATCAACCAAATGAGCTGGATTTCTTCATCTGCCTGTCTGGTTATTGTTCATTTCGTCTGACAAATGAGCAGCTGCTGTAATTGCATGACATTGTCGGTGCGTTTGGTTTCTCAATGGTCTTCTCTTAAAAGTGCAGTGTGCCGCAATCCCAACCAAGAGAAAGTTCAACTGAAGAGTGAACAACCCCGCTCCAAATGACAGCTGAGGATGGATTTTCTTCAGCAGCAACAGATCAAACTGAAGTGATTATTGGGATGATGGATGTTTGCATGACATGAAGAGCAGAGTTCAGGATCTCTCTCGGTGCTGCTTGTTCTGGACTTCCTGTCTGTTTCCCACTGTGTGTGTGTGAGCTGGAAATGAGCTGTGTTCTTTGGATGGACTCTGTTTCTGCTGCTTTCTGCTGGAGCTGAAAACATTTCAGTGTTTGATGAGATCAAATCCTCTTACTGCTCCACAGACGCTGAGCCAGCTCCTCCTGCTTCATCCTCCTCAGGAAGTCCAGTGTGATCCTCAGAAATGACTCTCTGCTGCTCCTCTGCTCTTCATCCTCATCCTCCCTCTCACTCTCTGAGCATGCTGGGTAATCTGGACTCAGGAGCTTCTTCATCTTCTTCAGCTCCTCCTTCATGAAAGTCACCATGTTGTCCTCCAGCAGCTGGAACAGAGAAACATCTGGAGGTGACTTTGAGCCGAAACTGAGGACAAATTCAGTTTTTAGTGGAAATCTACTGTTGTTACCACTGTGGCAGCTTTTACTGTTACCAAGAGGATGACCGATAACGCTACGGTTACCACTTCTGTCATTACGAGAGCTCTGAGCTGCAGTTAGTGCCAAAGTTACTGTTCCAGCTTCCTCTGTGTCACTGATGTGACAGTAAAGTGCTGAATGGAGACTTGTTCTCACCATAAAGATGGAATCCAGATGTGTTTGATGCTGAGGGGCGGAGCCTCCACGGAGAACCTGGGAGCTCTGCTGGCTGATGCTGCAGAAACATGTTGACTTTGTTCAAGCTGCTGTGAGCTGTGAGGATGAATCCTGACACAAACACTGATTCTCACCCCTCAGCAGCAGGCCATAGTCCTGATAAAAACTCAATGAGTCTCCCCATAGACCAATCACTCTTCATGGACACTCGGCTGGATGGAAACCCAGAGTCAGAGCTGAAAACAAACACAACATCAGGAACAGACTGACTGGAAAAATGGAGGAACACTGGAGAAGAAAGAGAAGAACTGGGACTTTCAGATGGACTTTGATGATTCTCTGAGTCACAACTTTACTGAGAGGATTTTTGATAGTGAGAAACTTTAGCAGTATTTCAGGACTCAGACAGAAAAGTCAGTCACTGCTTTGGAATGAAATGAGTTCTGGTGTCATAGAACCTTCTGAACAAGATCTTAGAAATCCAGAAGTTTGAACTAGAACTCCTCTCTCAATACTAAAACTGTTGTTGGAGCTGTGGAATGGCAAATGTTCCTGTTTGGTCTTTGAAATTCTTAAACAATGTTCACTTTACACTGTAGTGAATTCAGAAATTGATAAAATGATCATTCTTTGGGGATTTTTCAGGAAATTTAATCTCAGAATAAAGTGTTAAAGTTTTACTGTGTAGTGATTTTAAATGATATTGTTCACTGAAAAAAAGACAAACAAAGGAAAAAAATAAAACATAAAAACTAAACATGAGAAGAAATTACAATAAAGAAAGGAGAATAGTTAAAGCTCATCGTGATGAAGACAGATGCAGTGAGAGGGAGACAGTAATGTGTGTCATGTTCAATGAATCATTTAGTAAAGAATGACAGAAAATACACAACAGCAGATGAAAGAAAACCTACTGAGACCGTAAGGAACGAGATCCTCTGAAATTTGTAATGATGTCCTTGGACCGGTCACTCTTCATGGACACACTGCTGGGTCCAGGTCCAGGATTCATCCTGAAACACATGAAGATCTGAATAAACAAGAAGATATCGTGTGTGTGTGCAGTTTAAACAAGACCATTGTCATGGTGCATTCACACCGGACGCGTCGCAAGCGTCGTGAGCGGCGCTTTTCTATGCAAAGTCTATGGTGGACGAGCGTCGTGGAGCGGTGGGCGGCGGGGCGGCGCATCAGGAGCGTCATGAGCGTCGCTTTTCGAGCGTTTCGAGCGTCGACGCCCACGACGCTCGTCCCCGGCGTCAGGAGCGTCGTGAGCGTCACTTTTTGAGAGTTGGGAAAACTGAACTTTCGACGCGCTGCCGCTGAGTGTCAACCAATCAGAGACGATCCCTCCGGTGCTACGTCACTACGAGTGGTCCGAGCACCGATGCGGGCCGGCCAGTGTTGCTAACTTGACGACTTTCTCGCTAAATCTGGCGACTTTCCAAAGCCTCTTGGCGACGTTTTTTTGTCAAAAGCAACTAGCGACAAATCTAGCAACCTTCTCTGGTGCTCTGGAGACGTGACAGGACGTCTCGCTGCTGTCGTCCATGAGCAGCGGGTGCTGCGTGAGCCCCTCCCCCGTCCCAAAGTGCTCACAAGCGGTCAGTCTCAGCAGCGCCCCCTGCTGCAGGCAGAGCAGAGAGGAGCAGACCAGCCAATAGCCACTTTTCCGACAACGACGCGGTCTAGCTTTATTTAACAAATAAAGCCAAGCCGCTCTCCTGATGCGATCCGCCATAGCTGGAAACAGAAATCAGCCTCCCGCGCGCCAATTAACTGACGTGCGTCAAGAGCGTCGCGAGCTTTGTGACCACCCGGTGTCAAGCGTCGTGTTTAAAGCGTCACAAGCGTCAGCTTCGAGGCGTCCCAAGCGTCGACGACGCCCGCGACGCGTCCGGTGTGAATGCAGCATTATTC
The DNA here is from genome assembly GCF_902148845.1 of Salarias fasciatus. Taxonomy (NCBI): domain Eukaryota; kingdom Metazoa; phylum Chordata; class Actinopteri; order Blenniiformes; family Blenniidae; genus Salarias; species Salarias fasciatus. The sequence continues at coordinate 39,809,495 of NC_043766.1, forward strand.
TTCAGTTTGATCACAGTGCAGTTACCTCTGATGGCCACAAGGAGCCATCTTTAATGCTCCTTTGTTGAAATAACTTCATGGAACATTAAAGTTTCACAATATTCCATCCAAAGGATCGTATTGCTTTCATCTGTACATCTGATGTCTGCTTGAAGTGTTTGAAACTGAAACTGCTCTTTCTGGACTGGATCTTCTGAAATCTTTAAGATTAGATCTAATCTTCAGTTCTGAATTTAATGAAAACCAGTTTTGGCTCTTTTGACAATTTGCTCAGAGTGCAGCGATCTGATGGTGAAGAGGCTCCATCATTCACACACAGAGATGTTTGGTGTTTGCATGTCAAGGTTGGAAAGTTTCTGCCAGCATAAATTTAATTGTGCTTCAAATGCAATTTATTTATTTTCAAAATGAAACTTGTTGAAATGCTTTCAGTGTCTATAAAAGGTTTTTTTTCAGCATTGAGAAAACATATCAACAATACTGTGATGTTGATGACAAATGTTGAGACTGGAGCAGAAAACTGAAGAAAGGAGTAATCAAGAATGCTCAAAAGTTCCAAGTCTCTGCACAAGTTCTTTTAATTCAGTGGGAGGTTGTTCAGACAGGGAGATAACCTGAATGCTAGCAATAGATAAAAACAGGGCGCCCCGGGCCTCAGCTATGAAGATCTAACAGCGTCAGAATCTCCAGCAGAAATGGCGTCGAGCTCTCCTTTGCTCGGGACGTTAAACCTTCGTGTTTGAATGACTCAAGTTGATTGATGGTTACATTTTGATAACACTGACCGTCACAGGTTGTTTTTCCCGGAGACCAATACAGACAGCAATTGTTTCATGAGACACAGAAGCTTTTTTCTCATGTGGGGAGAGAACAGGGAGTAGATCTACTCCCTGCTCCTAACCTTGAAACCGGCCTGGGACCATCAGAATCACACAGAATGAGCTTTCAGTTACAGCCTGTTGAAGGCTGAAGGCCTCAAAATCATGAAACAATCACAGAATACGTATGAAGTGAAAATATAGTGAACAGTTGGATCAGTACATATTCATTAGAATGTGAATACAACTGTATATAAGTGAATCTCAGCATAATGATTTAGAATGTGGTTAATATAGTGGATACATGAGTGATCAGAGCATAATGATTAGAATGTGAATGCTTTATACAACACAAATCAGATCATTGTGGTCCCAAGAACCGAGAGGTGATGTTTTCATGTTGTCACAACTCTGTGTGTGTGTTTGTGTGTGCGTGGTGTGTGTGTGTGTGTGTGTGTGTGTCTCAGTCTGAGCCTCGTGTGTGTGTTCTGTGTGTCTGAGCAGGTGTGTGTGTGACTGAACTGCTTTTTGTTGTGTGTGTCAGCAGGGGGCTTGTGTTGTGTTTCTGAAGATGGTGTGTGTGTGTGTGTGTGTGTGTGTGTGTGTGTGTGTGTGTGTGTGTGTGTGTGTGTGTGTGTGTGTGTGTGTGTGTGTGTGTGTGTGAGCTGTGATGATGAATCCTGACACAAACACTGATTCTCACCCCTCATCAGCAGGTCCTGGTCCTGGTTTAAAGTTAATGGGTTCATTCTTAGACCGGTCACTCTTCATGGACTCACAGCCAGATGTAACCCCAGAGTCAGAGCTGAAAACAGATCCAGGTCCAGGTCCAGATCCAGGTTCAGGTCCTGGTGAGCCTGATGTTTTCTGCTTACTCATTCTACAAAATAAAAACATGTTTTGCATTGAGTGAACTAGAAAACTAGAAAGATGGAGAAGTGAAGTGTCTTCTGTTCCTGTTTTTCTCTGGTTGGGAAGCTCAGGGACCCTGTCACTTCCTCATCACCACCAAATCCACCTCCAGCTCAGAGTTTCTCCCTCAGCGCCCCCCTCCCCTCAGGCCAAGAGTCTGGGTGTCGTCCTCCACAGCTCTCAGGACTCGCTCTGCATCTTTCCACTGACAGAACATGAATCTCCTCCTCTCTCTCCACTGCTAACCTCATCTCCTCAGCTCCTACTGTGTCCAGCTGCAGGAGTGACAAAGGCAGTGCTGTCACTACAGTCACACAAGGCCTGAGGCCTCACCGAGACAGGAAACCTGCTGTGACCTTTGACCTCTGGAGCTCTTTTGCTCTTATTTGACCTCTACAGCAGAGACAGTGTGTGTGTGTGTGTCATTCGAAAGACTTCTGGTCCAACTAGTGTGTGTGTGTGTGTGTGTGTGTGTGTGTGTGTGTGTGTGTGTGTGTGTGTGTGTGTGTGTGTGTGTGTGTGTGTGTGTGTGTGTGTACCTGCTGTCCTCAGACTCTCTTCCAGAAGCTGCTCTTTGCTGGTCTCGTCCTTCAGTCTGTCTCCTTTCTACCGTCCAGCTCTGACAAACCTGTGGTGGAAATAAGAGGAAATGGGTTCTTCCTCTTTCAGAGAAATCACGTGTCCTGCAGAGAGGAGGAGGAGGAGAGCTGACAGAGGAAACAGGAAGTGTGTGTGGTCTACATGTTGACTCCTGCATGTGTCCAGAGTGAGACGTCCTCATGTTCCAGCATGCTGCACTCCTGAGTTCTCTCTCTGTTAAATACATGGTTTATTCATTTATTTGAGTTTTATCAGTGTTTCTATATATTTATATCTGTGTTTGAGTCTGTGAGCTGTTTTCTTAAAGCATTTAGTGTTGGAGACACAGGTCTCCTCTGAGCCGGGTTCTCCAGAAAGTCATTTTTCTGAAAAAAAAAAAAAAAAATTGTGGAGTGGTGTCACATGACTGGAGCCCTGTCCGTCAAGGTCATTATGGATGATTTAATTTTTGGATTTATGATGATCGGCCTGCTGCTGATTGGCCGGTGCTGCGACCTGATCCTCTGGAGGATTAAGAAGACTCCACCACAAAAGACGTCCAAGGGAGGACAGTCTTTTCAAATCAACGGGCAAAAGCTGAAACTGACCGTTGGTGCAAACTCTTTCGAAAGGTTGACAATTTGGGTTATGGACGATTGAGACGCAAGTTGGATGTCACCATCACCGAGAGGGTTGAACCAGCTTCTGTCTGAGAAGTGGAGAAACCGAGCAAAGGAAGGTCAAACGGCTCCTTCCACCAAAACAAGACAACTTGTGATTGTGTTTGGCGCCCCTGGAAGACTAAACATCTCCCTGAATATTCAAGGACAGATTGATTGCTTTCTCTATCTTCCCTCTCTCACTCCCAGCTGCAACCCAACTTCACCTTTGGACTGCTTCGTTCAAGGTCGTCCTGGCAACAACCATCTGAGTTGGAGCACAAAGGGGAGGCGGGCCAAACCACACACACTACATGGACTGATGAACTGAAATGCCACACACACACCACACACACTCCCTCCCCCCCCTCAATGTCTCCACCACACCTCTCTGCTGACCCCTTGTGGTGATGACGAGTTGCTGATGATGCAGCTGCGACCACTGATGACGACCGTGATTGGTCAGTTGAGCAGTTTCGTTGTAACTTGTGACTTCGGTAACTTGTTGCAATGACAATAAAGACTATTCTGACTCTGATTCTCCTGAGTCTGGTTCTGCAGGGTTCTTCCTGTTAAAGTTTTTTTTTTCCTCCTGATAACTGTGTTGAATTCGAACTTCATAAATAACATTTCATTGAAGTTTTGGATCTTTCTACAGACTCCTGAGTTCTTCTGTTCTGTGTGTGCATGTCTGTGGATGCATGCATGTACGTGTGTGTGCACATGCATGTTTGCACATGTTTCTGTGTGTGTGTGTGTGTGTGTGTGTGTGTGTGTGTGTGTGTGTGTGTGTGTGTGTGTGTGTGTGTATGTGTGTGTGTGTGTGAGACACTCAGGTTTGTACCATCTATTTCCTGTTTTCTGTTAAAACACAGTCAAGCCTGCTCTCCTCCATTAAAGCATCAAACCTCAGCTTCTGAACAAACTTCTGTTAAAACCATAAAACCATGATGTGAATCCTGAAGAACACGTCATGAACACACAGCTGCTCTGAATAAACACAGAACAAGAAAACAGCTTCCAGAAGCTTTTCACCTTCTTCCTCTGAGGAGAAAATTGGTTTATTTCATCTTTCTCTGAAGCCACGTGTTCTGCAGAGAGGAGGAGGGAGGAGAGCCCAGACAGGAAACAGGAAGTGACCTCAGTATGTTGTTTTTTTTTTTCTCAACAGAAGTCAACGTGACTTCAACCTGGTATCTCTTCTGCTTCTCACCACAAACCGAACCAGACGTTCACACAACTCTCACCTCTCTCAGCTGAAGCTGTGCAGTTCTTCACAGAACTTCATATCTCTACTGACAGCATTTATATTTGATGGAATGTCTGCAGTTTCTCATTGTGGGATGAATAAAGACTCATATAATCTGGTCTGATTTGCTCTAACCTCATCAATATGAATCCTCATCCTCATAACAACAGCAGTGAAGGTTCAGCAGCTGTCAGACAGTTTCTTGCTGTCAGCTGTTTGATGTGAACTGTAATCCATTCATCCAGTGTGTGGAAACACAGCGTGATGACAACTGTCTGAATGTGTTTCTGTTCTCATTCCCCTCCACCACCACCTCATCTAGTTCCAGCTAAAAACCTCCTGACCCTCCCAGGTCCCCACAGGTGTCCATAATGTAGGCTGGACAGACACACAGACACACAGCCAGCAGCCACACAGTCAGATCCAGTCCAACACAGCGTTGTGAAAGCTTTGTTGTAGCTGACAGAGATTCTCACCTCATCAACTCTCTTCACATCTTCTTCAGACTCTCTTGGAGAGAAGAAGCTGCTCTCCGTCCCTCCTCAGTCCTTCTGTCTGTCTCTGCTTGATGTGAGGACGCCGTCTCACTGTCTCAACCCACACTCAGGGCAAAACGTCACACTAGTTCCTGTTTCCTGCCAAAGACCTTCTGCTTCTCACCACAAACCACAGCAGACGAACAGACACAGAGTTCACACAACACTTCAACTCTCTCAGCTGAAGCTGGACTCTGTGTTCCAGTCCCTGTTATGACTCCACTAATCACTGGCTCTGCTGCTTAAAACACCTTTCCCTGTCACGAAGGCAAACACTCAGATATGGAGCAGAACACCAGCAGTGACTCTGAGAGAGTTCATTAAACCTCCAGGCTGTCAAACAATCCAACAGGCTGCAGCTGAGATGGAGTCGAAGGCAAAACCAGAGAACTGGGAAAAAGCAGCACAGGTATCTGGGACGCGTCTGAGAGAAGGGATGGAGTGATGTTTACTCTCAATGTGTGTGTGTGTGTGTGTGTGTGTGTGTGTGTGTGTGTGTGTGTGTGTGTGAGGGAGAGAGATGTTTGAGAGGTGAGATGGGGGACTGGGGGATAGAACTCCAGATCAAAATGGCGGTCAGGCGAAGACTACAGTCAAAATGGCGGATCAGAGGATGTGCTCGGCACATGTGCTCGGTAACACAGGAGGGCTTGAGAGGGGGAGAGACCTGTTTCCTCTCTCACTATTTCCTGTTTGCTGTTCAAACTCAGTGTAGAACAGCCCAGCTCCAGAAAAACATCTCAGCCTCTGAGAAAGTTATTTTAAAATCATGAAACTGTTGTGTGAGGACTGAAGAACACGACATGAACACACACCTGCACCGAACACAGGAAACAGTATGTCTGTTCATCTGTCTCTCTCTCTCTCTCGTCCACCGTTTCCTGCTGTCCATCTTGAATTGCTGTTTTTCTGTCAAAGTGTTTGCCGAAAACCGTGTTGAATTTAGTCGAAATAAATAAAGTTCAATTAGGACTCATGGGTCCTGCTATTGTGTGTGTGTGTGTGTGTGTGTGTGTGTGTGCCACACAGTCAGATCCAGTCCAACACAGCGTTGTGAAAGCTTTGTTGTAGCTGACAGAGATTCTCACCTCATCAACTCTCTTCACATCTTCTTCAGACTCTTTTGGAGAGAAGAAGCTGCTTCAGTCCGTCTCCGTCTTCATTCTGTCTCCGTTCTTCACACACTGCTCTGACAAACACGCAGTGGAAAGTTTTTCTGGTCTTTCAGGGAAATCACGTGTTCTGCAGAGGGTGGAGGGAGACAGGAAACAGGAAGGGGGTGTTTCCTGTTATGGGCTGTTTCCACCTCCCCTGCTCTGCTCTACTCTACTCAGCTCGGCTGTGCTCGTCTTCTGGGCGTTTCCATCAGCCCTCTTTACCACCACCCGGGTAGGTTTTTCGGCCTACTCGGCCGGAGGGACCACAGGCATCATGTACTCGACCCTCGTTGCGCATGGAGAGACGTGCCTGCACGCCGCCATCTTGGAGAGGGCTCAGAGACGCAGCAGTGCATGAAAGTGAGAGATCAGATCAGATCTCCTCCTTCACCCTAAAGTAGAATTATTTGCTGGATTTTCCACAGAATTCTAAACGATATGATTTGTAAAAAAAACATCACGCGTGTGGCTCTGGTGTTTGGATGTTTTAAAAATAAAATCCAGCACAATTTAACTGGAAAAGACGCTGGATTTTTGTCCCTCTTATAGATGTAATTAAGGCAGATACTGTAGAATCACTTTTCACTGGTAAAGAGTTTATAAAGAATAAGTTGGAGAGAGCTGCTTGTTAAATAGTGAAATAAACCCAGACGGACTGTTACGGCCCGGCTCAAGACCGCAACAAATAAAGAGGGGACAGGACAACGGCATAAGGTTTTAAATACTTTAATTAATCATTAATTGGGTTTCTACTCTTTAAATATTCTAAAAGCTGCAAATACAAAAGGTATCAGTGTGTTGTCAGTATAGATGAGAGCACAACGCAGTAAGCTGTGGTGCATGTTGTTTGTAATCAGTAGATGGAATCACCAGCAGGTGAGTGTGTGTGGTGTTGTAAGGGTGTGGACGTGCGTGCGGGAGATCAGTGTAAGTGGAGTAAGCTGAGGTGCATGTTGTGTGTGAGTGTATCAGTAAGTTAACCTGTAAAAGAGCGGCGGCGTGGCAGACTCAAAGCATGGCAGCGTCGGTGGAGGATGGCAACCCGGAGAGAGAGCGAGGCAGAGAATGAGCACAAGGAGCGGCAGCAGGGAGCGCCGAGGAAGGCGGAAGCCTGGCTTTTAACAGGGGCGGCCGGAAGTAGCGCAGCCCCAGGACGCACCACAGCGCCCTCCGACAGGAGACCTCCACACGAGCCAAACCCCAATGCCTACCACAGACCACCTGCAGGGGGCTGTCACACCCCCGCCCATAAAGAGCAGGGTCCCAACAGGATCCCTGTGAAGACCACCAATGGTCAATAACAGAAATAACAGGACGCTTAACAGGCTACAAAACAAACAAAGTCAACAATAGAACAAGGCGACAAGAAAAGGTAAGTAGTTCTGCTGTCCTCCACACTCTCTCGACCCCGACAGGCCTCCCATCCGGCAACTGGTGCACTCAGAAGCAATTTAAGGGAAAAAGGTCTGTGGGAAAGAAAAAGGTGAAACAACACAGAGACACTCACAACACCGGAGCGCGACCCGGCACATCTGCAAAAAGACAGGAAAATGTGAGAATCAAATCAGCCAACTGCTTTGCATGGTTCTCAGGCAAGTGAGAGAACAAGGTATCCAAATTACGTAATGTTTCAGAATTTTTAAGATGCCCATGCGTCAAAGCGCAATCCATGGTGCTGACGTCACCACGAGACAGCATGCTGTCCATGGTACTGACCTCCAGAGAGCCAACTGCACACGCCACACTAGCAGTAAGTTCTGACTCTGCAGTTTCAGTCTAACGCTCAAAATACAGTTTCAGCAAGTTAACATGACAGAGTTGTTTTTTCTTCCTACAGTCCGGCATGGAGAGTAAGTAATTATGATCTGAAAGACGCTCCAGAACAACGTAGGGACCGGCAAATTTTGCTTGGAAAGGGGAAGAGACATCTGGACACAAAGCCAACACTTGATCACCCGGTAAAAATGAACGCACCTCTGCGCGACGATCAAACAGTGCTTTCATCTTTCCCTGTACCACTGCAAGTCTGTCCTTGACCAGATCTCTAGCCATATAAAGACGCCGTCTAAACCCATTGACATAGTCTTCCAGGTGTTTTGGAAGAACAGGATCCCGAAAGCCGTCTGCCACTACAGCCAACGGACCCTTCACTGTGTGCCCGAAAACCAACTCATTTGGGCTAAACCCAGTGCTCTCCTGAGTAACCTCCCTGGCAGCTAGCATTAGCCACGGCAGACCTTCCTCCCAGTCCGAACCCAGCTCAGTACAGTAAGCGCGCAAGAGAGATTTTAGAGACTTGTGGAACCTCTCCAGAGCACCTTGGCTCTCCGGATGCCACGCTGTCGACTTACTGTGCCACAGACGGAGCTGTTTTAGCACCTGGGCGAAAAGATGCGAGGTGAAGTTGGAACCACGGTCAGTCTGGATATAGGTCTGGATTCCAAAGACAGAAATGAACTGAGTGAGTGCGCGCACCACTGCTTTAGCAGTTATGGTGCAAAGTGGATAAGCAGCGGGATAATGCGTCAGCTGGCACATCACTGTAAGCAAATACTGTGACCCTGACTTAGCCTTAGGTAACGGACCCACACAATCAATGATCAAGTGCTGGAACGGCTCGGATGCAACCGCAATAGGACTCAGTGGACATGGCTTTAAAGTCTGGTTGGGCTTCGCGGTTAGCTGGCATACATGGCATGTCTTGATATTAGCAGAAACATCTTTCTTAAGACGCGGCCAAAAGAACTGCCTCAGAACTCTGTCGTACGTCTTCCCAACACCAGAGTGTCCTGATTGGTCATGTGCAACTTTTAGCACATCTGAGCGTAGTTTAGTGGGCACAACGATCTGGAACACGGGATCCCCAACTAAACCAGCATGAGGTAACCACTTGCGCACCAAGAGTGAATCCTGGATAAAGTAACCACACGCACTAGAGAGACAGATAGGATATTATATGTCAAACGAAAGATTTATGGCCCCCAATAAACCCCTCCCCTTGCCATTTGTCCACCATTTGTCCAGCGTATGTCCACTGCGCATTTGTCCCCCCCCCCCCCAAACTTCCTTCCGTCTGAGGTCTTTTGAAGTTTTTACAACGGGTTAGGTGTTGACACATCTGAAGGGATGAGAAGGAGTCAGACAGTCGGTTAGAGGGGGGTGAATTTATATTGTACCCGGAGATGGCGGAGAAACGTGTTATGAAGACGCAGCCGGAATCTCTCATCAGCGAAACTCCTGTCACGATTTTTAATGAATTTTCAATGTTGGGCACTACGCCGAAAAAGAGCGTTATATACCTTTACCGGACTCAGATGCCCCCGGAAGAATTGTTACATGAGGAATGGTCTCTATCCTCATACGGCGTTGGAGGTAGCTGGGGATTTTTCTTCAAATATGACATTGGCGAACTCTGTCTTTATCAGTTGGATGGCAATGAGAAATTTGGGCCTTTTTCGTCTCAGACAGCTGTCTCATCGAACGATTGGGGTGTTCTGACGATGCTGCTTGACAGGTATCACAGCTGGTGTACGGGGGATAAAGATTCAGGAGACTGTGCCCGCTTAACACAGTCTCCTGATTCACAAATTGATCAGCGAAATATGAGATTCTGTGCTGTATGGCAGACTAAAACAGTGGCGTGCGGTCGGTGGTTTTTCCGTGCGAGCATGCAATCGTCAAACGACGAACGGCGGACAGATAGTTTTGTTTTGGAAACCTTTAACAGTGAGTGCGGAGTATACAGAAAGATTCTTGACTTACCATTTGATGCAATGATAGAGAAGATGAAAGAAAATGGTGGAAAAATAACCACTCTGTTTCACAACTCGCGTGATTGGAGAGACGTGGTTAGCGTGAGAAGAACACTTACGTTTTAAACCACGCCTTCTGCCTCGTACATGTCGTCGAGGACTATTTATTGAGAGGTGGGAGAAGTTGTGGCGTCAGTACATCTGTTATTTTTTTCTTCCTCGACATATAAAAAGGAGCTCTCTCTCGACTTCAGCCATGCAGAAGTACAGCAACAGGAGATTTTCTGCCGGGTTCAAGCGTCCTCATCCGGGGTACCCTGATCTGCTGAGTGAGGACTCTCTGTCTTTATTTTCTGAAGCCCTCAGCCAGGAAGAAGAACAAGAAGACTTTCAAGCGTTTTCCCCATCATTGTTATCATGCTCTCAGAACCCGAATATTTCTGCATACGGACCATCCTCTGTCCTGAACGAGGATGAGCTGACGTGCGACTGTCCTCATGCCCTCAGCCACGAGGAAGCTGTTTCATCATCATCATCATCATCTTCGTTGTTTCCCTGTTCTCACCCGACAACCGGCTTCAACAACGAGGAACTGGCCTGCAATTGTGATTTTGAAACTCTTCATCAGCGCAGTCTGGTGCAGGCGGGCAAGGCCGCTCCTGTGCAAGCGGAGGAGGGGGAGGAGGAGGAGGAGGCTGCCCCGGTCTTGGTCAAACCCGGGGGAGGTGCAGGGCCTACTTCTCCAAGTGCTGGAGAATCTGGAGAGGATGATGTCGACGGCTGGATCTCAGCTGGTCTGATCGGTACAGTGAAACTGGGTTTGCTTCACCTGCTGAACCTGGTGATAGGCAGATACCAGAAGGAGACCTGTTACGGGTGCAGAACCAGTCACCCCAGTCAGAAGCATCACCCGTGTCTTGATGTTGAGACAGATGGCTATTTTTCGGAGCATTACGACCGCTTGATGGCCAGACTTTTCACACCCAAGCTGATCCCATCCATACAAAAGCTGTTGATCCTCAGGAAAATCCGTTCCGACGAGGAGAGAATCAGAGCGATCGTGGAAACCCTGATCTTTGAGCTCAAATCTGTTCGGAGAGTGGCAGAGCTGATCTGCGACTTTTACGACTCTGATGTCGGGCAGTCCGTGACCACTGATCAACTCTGCTGTGAGTGACTGCTGGAAGAGTGAGTGAGTGAAAAACAAGAAGAAGAAAAAAAAAAAAAAAAAAAAAAAAAAAAAAAAAAAAGAAGAAGGAGGAGGAAAGATGGGGAATTTGTTAAGTCAAACTATCGAGCTAGATGATGTTATTTCTCAGTTGAAGAGACTTCTAACCAATGTTATCTGTAAGAGAGTCCTGGGTTGTGCATACAGTATGATTACCGATGCTGAAATTCAACGCATGGAAAAAATTCAAGCTCAAGTCCGGTCGTGTCGGGGAGATGCAGCATGGTGGGTTATGGTGCAAAACACTATAACGAGTGCTTCCGAATCCAGTCTGTCCTCTGTATTTGAGAAAATTGTACACGAATTGTCTAAAAATTCTCTTTCTACAACTAAGTACCACATAATATCTTTGTACACGCTGTTTGTCGATGCCGTCTCACTTTCCATTCAATGCGGGCTCGGTCTCAGTCCTTCGGATGAAGTGGACAGACTTCATTCTGCTTTGCAGATGAATTTGGATTGTTCTATTCTGCGTAATGTGTTGGTGATGATAAAGCCGTATTATTACTAGTCAGTAGCGATTGATTTCACTCTTGTAGAAGTATTTCTGATTAAACTATGCCTCGAATAATAAAAATACTGTTGAAGTCTTCCCCCCACCGTCTGACTGACTGTTTGATCATTTACGACCGTACTGTAAGGGTGTGAGTGTTTGAAGCTAGCTACAGCTGCATATTCTGGGTAGAAAACAAGACCTCACCATACAGAGACGCATAGGGTGTGCCTGATTTAAGGAAGTAGAAGGAAGTCACATCCGAGTGAGATGTCTGGGTGCGAGGATGGGAGCGGGGTGGGTTCTGATCTGAGGAAGTCAGGCATCCTCCGTAGGTGAAGAAAAAGAAGGGATCATAAAACGGGGGTAATCTAGTTCGACAGGTCTACTTCAAAGCTTTTATCAGATAGCATACGAGCAGGGGACGTCTGGGAGTCGATTGTGGGAACAGCATAGGAAGTTGTCTTATGAACAGGGTCACTCTGATAGAAAATTTAAAAAAAAAGAGTTTGTTTAGTTCAGATACAATATTTATATGCTATTCTTAGAAGAAAATTGATTGTGAGCAGGTCATAACTTTTCTCAGAAACAAACTATGATACCTGTGTCCGAAGGATAAAAAAAAAAAAAAAAAAAAAAGATCTTTAAGTTTTCATCCTCTACTTTTTCCACTATTTCAACAGTCACATTCAGGAAGACATTACAAAGTACCACAACCCCATAAAAATCTTTTATTCCTCCTGAACAAAAGAAAAATAAGACAGTGAGTTCTACATATTTATTTTATCCGCTACTGTTCTCTCAACATCTCTTTACCCGTGAGCATGCGTCTTAGCATGTTTGTGTAATTATATTTTATAGGTGGATCCTATCAAAGAAGAATTTCTATCACCACCATGGACAGACAATAAGTCTATCTTTCTTCTATCTTGTATTGTTTGATCCGTAATCAGTTTCTCACAAAGAGTAAATCCGGTCTAATTTTAATTCGTACAAGAATCTTTGGGCTTCTCTTCACACCCTCACACTTCCCCCTCAGAAAGAATATTCACTTCCTCCAAGACCCAACCTCTCTCCAACACCTCATGCCGATCCTGTGATCTTATTGGAAGGATCAACAGTCATAAAAACCACCAAAAAACAAATGCAAAATAGCTAGCTAGCACGGATATAAGTGACAGTCAGTCACTTCAGCTTGCAACAGGCAGAGCGAGGAAGGAGAGAGAAGAAGAAGAAGATCACTGCTTGAGAAAAATACCAAACACCCCGTCAATAACACCACAAGATGGCCGGTAGGACGAATGGACTGGAAAATTATTTTCTCTTTGAAAAAGTGTGAGAGCGAGAAAACAAAGTGCATTTTAATATATTTTTCTAGACAAGACTAATTTCTTCGGTGAATCATCATCATCCACAGAGCCGACGACCCATTCTCGGTGTAAGTACCATGGTTTTTAAATTTCATGTTATTTGATCAGACAAAAATGGACTTCTTTTTTTTTTTTTAAACAAGTTTTTACCCCTGTTTAACTAAGTTTTTTTTTTTTTTTTTTTTTTAAGTTGAAGAAGAAGAAGAAGAAGACTTTAACCTGACCCGGGATGATTTTGGTAAATTGTTAAATCAATCCTGTATTTAATTGAGAATAATCGTCTATGGAATCTAATGAGGTTTGTTTTGTTTTTACGATTGACAGATGAGCTGGACAGGCTCGATAATCAGACTCGAAATCTGACCTCGACAGCCAGTGAAGCCCCAGGACCTTCAAACACAGGCCGTCAGAATCTGACAAGAAATAGGTCAATTATCACGGATTCTCTACAAGAGTTATCCTCTCTCCGTACCAGGGGTAATTTTTTTTTGTTTTTAAATCTTCAGAGATCTCAAGACATTATGGAGGTCTCACTATCTCTGTTTTATTTAAATTTCCAGTTTTTCCTCCAAATCGAGAAGACACTCCGGGGACTTCTGGTTCTGCAGTAAGAGCTCGCTTTTCCCGGGGTAGGTTTACCTGATCTGATTCATACCTGGTTGTACATATGAGTATTTTTTTTTTTTTTAAAGTAATTATTTGATGTCTCCTAGCTCTGAGCCGTTTCGACGACATTGATCACACTCAAGTCTCGGGAGACCTCAACAACCTCTGTACTTCCGGTAAGTCTTTTTTTTTTTTTTTTGAAGTTTATTAAGTTTGTTTAAAATAAAAAATAAAACTTCTGACGATCGTCTTCATATTAAAGATCTCCTGTTCGCACCTGGTCGAGTAGAAACTGCTGTCAATACAAGCGAGGTGGTCGATCTCACTGGTAAGATTTTTTTTTTTAAATATTGATGGTGGGATAAAATAATAATAATAATGCCATGCATGTGTGTAACCTTTTCTTAAATTATTCCTGTATTTTAAGGGCCTACGCAGACCGATCCTCCTACTACAATCCAGGAGCTCAGAGGCATGTATTTTATTCTTCCTATATTCCTTGTTTATTTATTTACTCAGTCTTAAATGATCCATTGAATAATTTTATTTATCTGTTTATTTATTTTTTCAGCTCTCGTTCCAAGAACACCATCTCCACCGATCGCTGATCACGACCCCGAAACTGTGTCTGAGTCTGAGGCTGATCCTGGACATGACAGCGAGACTGACGATGATCTGAGGGGTAGGTTTTACGACTGAGATGTGGAGAAAAACTTAATATTTATAACATGTATGTATGTATTCAATTTTTTTTTTCTTTTCATTTAAAGGCCCGGCTGAGGTACCACCACCACCACCACCACATCAGGATGGTGCGGACATCCACTATGTGAATGGTAAGTACTTTATTTTGTTCTCACCAACTGTTCTGTACATAATTGGGGAATATATATCCTATACGTGACTTTTCCTCTATCCTCATTTTTTATTTTTTTTTTTTTAGATTTTTTTGTTCGAGATACGGAGTTGGGAGAAGACCGGACTCTTCTCGGCATCGTTAGAAATGCTTCGGAAGGCCAAAGCAGTTGCTGCCGACGTTCTGAACTGGAGCTTCATGCGCGGTGGGATAGCATATCTTCAGTACAGTGATCTGCAACGGCTCATGGATGAGCGCTTAGAGCAAGCCTTGTCCTGTTAAAAAAAGAAAGAAAACATCCTGAAGCAGTAAAGCACGACATTCAAAAATAAATGATTGAAAATCCCCGAGCAGTGTG